>NC_133769.1:185159286-185228154 GCF_003597395.2 Chelonoidis abingdonii
CATAGACATAAAATGTAAAAACTTAAATATCTTAGAAACAGTAGCCAATCAGTCGTTTTAATTGTCATATTTGAATTCAGCACATCAAAATACATAATAAATACCACATTTTATCTCTGAAGCAGACAACTTCTCAAAAATTGTAGACCAGTGTAATGAAAGCTAACAATGAACCATGACTTGGAAAGTGACAGAGTGGAGATAGAGAGAGAGAGAGAGAGAGAGAGTGTGTGTGTGTGTGTGTGTGTGTAAAATGAGGTAGGGTAGGGGAAAGGTGGTTAGGAAAGACTCTTAATGGTTTCCACACTTTTTTCTTTTTATGATTGATAATAACCATCACCAACGCTCTGGAAGTCCTATCACACACTTTTTTATTAAAGTATTTTCAGAATTTTAAAATGAAGGTGATACTATTTTATCCAAAAATGGTATTTAAAATCATTAAAATAGAAATGTCCTACATTAATTTTGGAAAGAGACAAGTATTTGGAATGACATACTTGTGCCTGAGAACATTGCTGTGGTTAAAAGGTAATCAATGGATCTGGTTGTGTCCACTCATCCAAAGAATGTAAGGGGTATTCTTTTTAATACATAAGTATAAATCTGAAAATAAATAAATGGGAAACTCATAAGGAAGAGGGCCACAGATTTGAGGTTTTTGTTATACAACTTTGTTTTATTATCCACAGCTAGCTGAAAAAATGCTTTGAGATTTTCTGTTCTAATCAAGTCACCTCCAAAAATAATCAGCAACTCACCATTTATGAGCACTCCCTACAGTAACAAATCTGTGTGGCCAGAGAACAAAATGATTTACTTTCAAATTTCTAAAGGATTAAAGAACATATATAAAAAAACCCTATGTAAAATATCTTGAGTGCATCATTTAAATCTTGTGTGAGTACATCTTATCATTTCCAAAGCCCTTTTGTCTTGAACATATGTAGTAATGCATTTATTTTTCATATTTCTCCAAGGCATTTATATTGCAATTCTAGTGTACTTGGGTGCTAATCACAAAGAGACAACTGATACTGTCTTCTGAGGAGCCAGAATAGTTTATTGGGCCACCCATCCAAGTGTGATGAGCTGTCCACCCCACACAAGCCTGGAAGGGGTTAATTCCAGCCATGGGCCAATTAAATCGCCAGTGAGATCCAGAAGGGAACAGACTTTGGCTGCTGACTAGAAAGTCCCTGAGCTGGACCCTGGCATAGATGGAGGGGCTGAGATTTTCTACCAGGCATTGGGGAAGTGTCACAGACCAGGCAGTGGAGAGTGGATTGTCTGGGACAGTTTGTCCTAAAAGACTGTGATACCCCAGAGGGAGAAACATGTATAGTGACCTTCCCAGAGGGCAAAGTCATGAAGAAGGAGCACCCAGAATAGCAGAGACAGAAAAAGCACCACTAGGGGATGAGTGAGCAGCAGCCCCGCACCTGGAAGGAGCTTATCCCCATGGTGGCCAGGAGAAGGCACCTCTAAGGACAAGTGGATCCTGTGACACCAAGTGTGAAGAATATCCCTACATTCAGCTAGCCCAGAAGAATTAAATTTTCAAAGGACTCTGGAATCCTGTGAATGTTAGTGGGAAGCCACAGAGAGCCTTATGCTTTACTCTGAAAATATCCACTTCAATGTCTAATCAGTGTACAGTACCCTAAAGGAAGCTCTAAGCCAGGGGTCAGCAACCTATCAGAAGTGGTGTGCTGAATCTTCATTTATTCACCCTAATTTAAGGTTTTGTGTGCCAGTAATACATTTTAACAGTTTTAGAAGGTCTCTTTCTATAAGTCTATAATATATAACTAAACTTTTGTTGTACGTAAAGTAAATAAAGTTTTTAAAATGTTTAAAAATCTTCATTTAAAATTAAATTAAAATGCAGAGCCCCCCGGACTGGTGGCCAGGACCTGTGCAGTGTGAGTTCCACTGAAAATCAGCTTGCGTTCCGAAGGCGGCACATGTGCCATAGGTTGCCTACCCCTGCTCTGAGCATGCAGTTAAATAATGTCTCAGCTCTAATAAATGTACTTTATTATATTGGAAAAATATGTTGCTTCTCAAACTCCCACAATGCATATCTACCTATATTGTTCATATTTAAGACTAATAACGAGGACTTGGTTGAAATGCCTTGACAGTTCAACTCTTTTATTATTTCCTTTCTATGAACATAATAAAAGGAAATTAAGCTACAAAACTGATGCTGAAATGACTATCAGACTGTTGGAAATACATTGAGTGTTATTGATTTTATGTGTTGCAAATACCTGAGCACAACAGAGTGAGTTAATAGAGTTTTAGCTTCAGTGCTAGTTTTCCTACTATTCTTGGTTTGCAAGGCACCTCAGTTGTCATTTTAACAGGATTAGTAGTGTGTGTCTCATTATCCTTATGCATGTGGTTGGTTAATTGCTTCAGCAGTTCTATACACATTTGTTGCTAATTATTCTTGAATAAAGGCAAATCTTAGTCTCATAGGTTCCATTGGGGATACTCACATGATGTGTACAAGGACTATTCATATGAGAGGGGATTTGTGGGCTCAGGCCCCATGTAGCACTGAATGATTCTTAGCTGAGCAATCCCATTTCATTCCACAAAGAAGTGATGTATTTTTGTCCCTCATGAAACACACCCCTTCCTATGGATCCAGTTGCAAGTTGATCATATTTAGTAATATGTGCAACAAAGCATATATCATAATTATATATTAGAACACAAATAGCTCCCAAGAACTGATTTTACTTTTCAAGCAAAGATAACTACAGTACTTTCCAAAATGTGGCGCAGATGTTTGGTTTTAGACAGTGAAATTTCAAGTCACCATGGTTTGTACTCAACAAGCATAGTCTGCCATTGTCTCAATTTAGAAGCTGAGCTCAAAATGTGAAAGGAAAAAGTAGGAAAAAATGGCATTGGCACCCTTTATATGTTGGAGAATGCCACAACCTTTTTTTATTTGACCTGACTTCTGTTTCTTGGACATTGTACCACTGGAGCTAAAGTCTTTCTTTGGTCATTACTCCCTTTAGCCTTAATGGGAATGCACATATCAAGGACAGAACAGACAGCCGTAGTCTGTGTTATAGAACAGTAGCCAGCTGTGAAGCGGGCAAAGATAGACTTGAATAAATCACAGAATATACTCCCTTTTTTATTGATGTATATAAAAGATCGTGGAAATGGTGTGTAACTTTTTCGTGAACAGAATCATCATCATTTCTAGAATTGATCTAGCAACCAGAGATATTAATACAATCTTTATTAACTTGCTGTGTTCTGGGTGCATCAAGGGCAGAGGCAAGAAAAGCTCTTTAGGTCTAAGAATTACACTGCTGAGATGTGTGTATTGGCACAATTTTTTATTGGCACAAATGGAATCCAATTTCTAGGTTCATTACCCAAAACAACACAGAAATTTGAAACAAGAAAACATTTTAGTGCTTGAACTATAGATCAAACTATAATTCATAGGCCTCATTCCCTTATGGATTCTGAGGATAAGGGGAAGGGGAAAGAAAAAAGCAATTTTTCTGCCCTCTTGATCGATGTTCTATTTGACCTCTGAAATGCCCTCTTGCCATAACCTTTTAAATACCATCTGCTCTTTTTGTGAAGACTGTGATGGGAAGGAGTCACTTCCAGATAGCAATTGATTATAAACGCATTAATCAAGGACATGGATTATCTGCGGCATGACATTGTGTGCTGTAGTTAAGCAATTTCACCTTAAATATGATTGGAAAGGTTAATCCCTTTCTCAGGCCTAATTTAGACTTGGGGATAACACAAAAAACAGCAGCAACAAATAAGAAGTGAAAAGTTATCAGCCTCACTTCTATTGTAATGCCTGGTAATTTTAGACTTATTAGGATGGAGAAACAATAGGTCTGAGGTAATGCTCTTCAGTCTTTTCCAAAGATTCCTTCTCCAGTTGTTATCAAGTTTATTGATGGAATTTTTGCTTTTACTCTTTTTACGTTTACTCTTTTCCATATGCCAGAATATTCATGTATAACAAATACTATAGCATAATACTATCCACATGCAATATGTAATAATTTAAATGCTACATTTCCTTCAAGGATTTCCAAGTGCTTGACAACCAATAATGAATTAAGCCTCACAGTGTCTCTGGCAATAAATTAATACTACCCACATTTTACATATAGGAAAGATGAACCACTGAAGGACAAGTGACTTACTCAAGATCACACAATGAGTCTGTGGCAGGTGAGGAATAGAATCCAAATCTAACTCCTAGTCCTGTGGTTTAACAACTTGACCATGCTTCCTCAGTAATACTCTGTTCCATTTTTCTATAAAGCAGTGTGTGATAAGTTAACTTACATCAGTATGGAAATTGCTGATAGAGACTATTACAATAAATCGATGACATTTATTGTAGGTTTGGGGTCATTTATTTTATCTAGGATTCCAAAGAGGTTGATTAGAATATGAAAAATTAGGATATTCTATACCTTTCATTTTTCCATATCTGTTGACTTGATCGTCAGATAATGCTATTTGCAATTAATAAAGGAATCTGTCAATTCTATTGCAGGTGAAGAAATCACTAGGAAGCCTGGTGTGGTTGTGAAAGCAGAGTAAAAATCATTTCAGGGGGTTGAGTTGAAAGGGGACGTGTATTACAGAATCACGTAAGTGCAAAAAAAAATTAGTTAAACCATGACCATATTGGCTGAGGGTAGCTGAATTCAGGCTAATGTGAAAATTCAGATTTCCCTGAACTTTAGTAACAAGATGATTCAGTTTCAGTTGGGTTCATTCTTTTATTCAACCTGCTTTGCTCATCTCTAGAGTCCGTCAACTTGATCTTACAATCCATCCAACAATATGATTGAATAGGAAGTAGAACAAAAGTCCTCATAGCAGAGACAAAAAAGAGATGAGCTCCTGATAAATGAAGTTGCTGTATTATTCTGTCAGACCAACTACAGAGGCAGCAAATAAATACCGAAGAAACAGGTGGAAGACCAGTTGCAATAGTGGCACCTACAGCAACACAAACGTTTATGAGAGCAAGTCCCACATTCTTAGGATGCAAAGCTTTCCATCCTTGAATATTTTGGTGATGGTATTTGTAAACAAAACTAATTTAGAAGGTTACTCCTGAAGGAAACAAAGCTGAAAGTTACAATTAGACACTATGTTGCTCCCAAAGGGGCCATGTGGCACACTGTGCCAATCATAGTTGTTTTTTAACCAAAAGCAAGTTTCTAAATTAAAACAAGAAATTCACCCAATACAAATAAAAGAAATTGGGTGCCTGTACTTTAGATTGTTGTGAAGTGATAGAGAGTGTCGCCAAACACCACTTTCTGTTTTGTTGTCTCTTTTTTGAACATGAAGGCTAGCTAAGGTAAGCAAAGCACATAAATGAACTGGGCTGATAGCAGCACAGCTAGCCACAATTATTAGCACCATTCCCATTGCCTAGAGGAACATGCAGCTGCTGGATGCAGCGGTGGGTAATGACAGATGCATCCTCATTCTCATCTCTGCTTGATATATTTGTAACACTATCTATATCATTACTAAATGCAACTGCCAGAGTAGCTTTAGTACCACAGCAGCACTTCTGTGGATTTTTTTTTTTCCAGGTCCATGTAGTGCCTTGTTCACGACAACAACTGAATCTAAGAATGGGCAAACCATATGATTGAAGCTAGGGCAGACTAACTATAATTTCCTTTGATTGCGGTTGCTTTTCTTGTGACAATGGACACTCTTGCAGCTTAGTACATCAAGCTGATTTTGGCCAGTAGTGCTGTTCAAACAGGACTACATTATTGTGAACTAGGAACCTTTTAGTTTGCACCTACAGTATTCAGTGTGGTTTAATGGCTATAGAATTCCACAGGCAGCAGAACTGGGAGTGGGGAAGCAAGGGGCAGCAGGCTCTTGCCCCTCCTTAATGGAAATATTATAACGGCTGTTGTGTATTTCAAACACTCCCCATAGTATTCTGCTTAATTTGGATTATGTGTTTTAGTTGGGACCCAGCACTAAAAAATTTTAATAGGTTTCTGTTAATAAGGAAATCCTTTTTAATTGGGACACAAGGGATTCCAATCAAGCATATGCTGCAATAGTGTGTGGTATGTGCATGATAATATTAACCTAAAACCTGATGATTTGACTTTCAGTCTGTTTTGCTTTGTTAGAGAGACTGATTTGAAGCCAGGATTTCAAGATTTGCCTATCTCTGATTCAAGGTTTGTTTACTTTATAGTTGCTTGTTATACTCATCTCACACAGCTCATTGGAAACACTTTTCTCATTCTATTTTAAATTATATGATTAATTCTTTAAATCCAATAGGTTTGAAGGAGCCTCTGTTTGTTTCTCCAGAGCACAGTGTATCATTTTGTACTTTCTGAATTATTTTCTTTCAATATATTTTAAGAACTCCAAAGGTTTGTGGTTTGTGTTCCAATTTCTCTCCTTCCCTCTTCCCTCTTTCTATTTCAAGTTGCATAGATCATTTTTTAAATTAAAAATAAATATTTCATGACAACATCAACCTATGTACAAACATGCAATTCAAATGACTTGTCACATTTCCAGACTAGATCTGAACTTGGGAAGTAGCTTGTAGCACAAACAAATCAATGAACATGATGATATAGAATTTCCTGTAACAGGGTTAATTCATAACTGTTCTTGATAAATCCCATATCTGTAAATACATATCTAGTAAATACCCCGAAACACAATCACTTACTTTGAGATGTTATGGGTTAATTACATATTAAAATTCCATAAGGACCTGCTTTAGCACAATTCTCTTGTGCAATCATTTACACCAGACAAAATGGATATAAGATGCTACCACTTTAGAATGGTCACATTTACACTCCCTTTGTGCAGGTGTAAATGACTTCACAAGTTGCTAGGCAATACCAGGAGGATCTAGTCCCTGGTGTGGAAGGGAGGCACCACACACTCTGCACAGGTCATGCATTCTGGGAAGGGGCAACTGTTGTAGGGAAAGGGGGAGCGCATCTTGCATCCTGTACAGGTGCCACTACTCAGGTATGCATTCTGCCAACCTGTATACTGTAGAGGTATAATGTCTCCAGCCATTGTAGCTATCACATTCCCATCACCAATCAAAGCTCCTGTAGCACTGCGCTAGCCTGGATAGACACAAAAAGATATGTACCGTATATATAATTACACAAATATAGTATGAACATATTACATATTTTTCTGTAAAAGCAGCAAAGAATCCTGTGGCACCTTATAGACTAACAGACATATCGGAGCATGAGCTTTCGTGGGTGAATACCGACTTCTTTGGATGCATATTTTTCTGTTTTATCATTCAATTCAGCATCACATTCAGGACACCACAATACCAAAATTTATTCTACTGTTGGTCAACCAGTCTTTAAGGGGGCACCAAAAGGGAGACAGTAGCACAAGATCAAACACACACTCTTTCACATAGTCAAATATATTCCACCCTTAAAAACACTTGCCTATATTGACAAGCACTGTAATTAGATCTCAAACAATAGAAGGGAGAAGGCCTACAAGGATGCATAAATACATCTACAAAGGAACATAATTAGTGAGTTAGTTTTAACTGAAAAAGCAATGAACAGCTACATAAAAGAACTACACATTCATTAAAACAGCCATCCATTGTTCATTTAACATCTATTATCAAAAATTAAACTGTGCAGTTCTGTTTCATCTCAATTACTGTGCTTCAGTCTCTACATTGTTGACACGAGGAGCTAAGTAATGTTCATTTATTGGCAGGATTTATTCTGTGGAGATCTGATGCAAAGCAATACAGCCATACAGAGAGAAGCTTAACAAAGACCTCTAAGCGAATGGTTTATTCTATATCTCTCAGTGATGGTAATTCTCATCCATTCATTTTAACTGCTAAACCAATCACTGGGGTGGAGTAGGGTAGGGGCAGGGGATCATACCGTATTGCAGTGAGAATGGGGATGAGAGCCAAAAATTGTGCCATTTCTCATTAAATTAATTTAAGAACTTCCGCCGAAATACATTTTAATAAGTGCCCATCAAGTAAGAGATGTTTATTCAGCCATTTGAAATTAATGATTTTGAAATGTGAACATATTTGCAATAAAATATGAAGTGGGTTAAAATTATTCTGAAAATTAGATGTACTATTTGCACAAATATGGGAGAGTCAGTAAGCCTGCTAGGTGAGCAAAGTATTATAAAACAAACTAAAGCCTATAGTCCCATTTCTAATTTCACACCAACGTAAGGCCACTAACTTCAATAGAATTTCTCCTGATTTACACCAGTATAAGTATGAAGAGAATCATCTATCTAAGCAAAGAATCATTTAGGGCCTGATCCAGAGTCTAATGAATTAAATGAAAGTCTCTCCATTGACTTCAATGGACTTTGGATCAGGCCCTTGGGTAATTTATAATACATCTATTTGTATTTTAATGGAGTGAGATGCCCCAAAATACACCATTCTCAAGCCCCTTATCTTCAGAACTCCATGATCTCACCAAATTGATTGAATCTTTCTTTTCATAACTTTTCCCATCAACTTGTGATAGACTCTCATCAGACTCTCACCCAGGGCCAGTGCACGGATGTTTCGCGCCCTAGGCAAAACTTCCACCTTGCGCCCTCCCCTGTCCCTGAACCCCCGCCCTGATGTGCCCTCCCCCCACGGCAGCTCCTCCCCTCCACCCTGAGGCGCCCCCACCCCATGGCAGCTCCCCACCCTCCACCCTGAGGCACTCCACTGCCCCAGCTCACCCCTGCTCTGCCTCCATCCCAAGCACGCCATTGCTGTTTCACTTCTCCCACCTCCCAGGCTTGCGGCGCCAATCAGCTTAGGCACCACAAGCCTGGGAGGTGGGAGAAGTGAAGCAGCCACGGTGTGCTCGGGGAGGAGGCAGGGCAGGGCTGAGCTGGGGCAGGGAGTTCCCCTGCATGCCGCGCCCCCGTTACTTGCTGCAGGTGGCCCTTCCCGCACTCCCCTGCCCCAGCTCCCTCCACCTAAATGCCGGCAGTGTCCGGGGCAGCCAAAGATCTGGCCGTCGCAGACGCTGCCGAAGAAAATGCGGCCCCCTAAATCCTAGCACTCTAAGCAACTGCCTAGGTCACCTAAATGGTTGCACTGGCCCAGCTCTCACCTTGAGCTATAACAGATCTAAACACAGATTAGGAATTTTCCCCCTTCTGCTGCAGAATGGTACTCATAGCCCTTAAAGCTATTTGCATTTACCCTGAAATAGGTTTTTTCATGCTCTTCCACTCACTGCAGAAGAATCCAATCCAAGTCTAGATTAACAAATAGATGTAAAATAGAATAGTGATATTAATTGGCCATCCCTACCAACCACCACCATTCCATCCCCCTTCCTTCCACCTTCCTGCTTCTAAGGAATATAAAGATACAAAAACCAACATGTATCTTTGCTGTCCAGGACTAATTTGCATTCCACTGAAATAATTTCATCTGATACCACAATGCAAGAGTAACAGGATGTCACCAGACTACAGCGCTCAGTGACGCATGTGTCAGTTGAAACAGTCTCTATTTAGGATGTGAGTGACAACAAGATCGTAAAGGAGGTGCTAGTTCACTAAAGTCTACAATTCTGACAAATGATTTATTGCAGCTTTCTGTAGGGTTAGTATTATATCAATGCTAGCTCATGAGTAGGGAAAGATTTTGCATTTGCATCTCAATTTTAAACAATATACTTTTTACCAAACAGAGGAAGTAGGGGGTAGAAATGAAATGAACAGAGTGCCAGAGACAAATGGCAGAGACCAAATCAAACAAATATTACAGTAATAGAAATGCTACAGAATTCAGTGAAATAGAATGAGCTGGTCAGAAATTTTGTGGCAAAACTTTTACCGTCAAAAATTCTGATTCATCAAGATCAAATGTTGAGTGGAAATGTGCTGAATTTGACACAATTCCAGTGGAAACAGGAAGGTTTCTGACTCCACAGCCTCTCACCTAGCAGAGCTTCATATTCCCAGATCCATGGCAGCTCACCTGGCCAGAAGCTGGGAAGCCTAGGCTCCCAAACGTCTAGCCTTCCAGGGATCCCCAAATCTCTGTGCTGTCTTCTTATTTATAGTCCAGAGGTTTCTGTCACCCCCATACTCTCTCATCATTAGCAGCACAAGTGGATAGGGAGTCCTGGGACAAGTGGTGGTAGCATCAGCATGTTCCCAGACTGGAATATTCCGTTTTGCAGGAAATGTGGAGATTCAAGGTTTTACTCCAATTAGGAACAAAACAATTGAACACTGTATAAGGAATATTACCTGAATGGTGCTGGGTAGACATGCCTAAATGAAGATTTGGAAGGAGTGATCTGTAGCAGATAAAATAAAATAGAATAATTAAAAAACCCAACAAACTCTTCCCCTAAGCTGAAATTGAACCATCCTGGAGGGTCTAAAGGGTTTAGTTATCTATTTGTGTACCTCTCCATTATCCAAAATTAACAAAATGCTAGTTGAAAAGTTATAGCTGCATTTCTTATGTCCTGGTGAGAACCAGAAATCTCTCAAGAAAACCTGTTTAAGACCTTTTCCAGACCAGTTATAACCCAAAGTCATCCAGGTAAACAGCCAGACATTTGGATACTTATTTGAATCAAAGCTTGTGAGGTTTACTGGTACCCATCGGTAAAGGAAGTGTGAATTTAATCTCTGCTGAAACTCCTACTCACCCTTCAATCTACACATGCAATGCATTAATCGCAAAAGTGTGTTACATGTGAACTGTATCCCACATCCTGCAGCCCTTCCTCAGTTAAATTCCTTTCAAAAGTAAAAGACCAGGGGTAAAATTTTCAAAAACATCTGTGATAGGGTGCTCCAGGCAGCTTAGTGGTTAGCACACCCAACTTTCAGCTTCTTGCCCATCAGGTCAGTAGCAGTCGCCTGATCCTCATTTGAGGAACTTCTGCTCTCCACCCACACCTGGCCTTCATCCCTTAATGGGATGAAATAGGAAGACCCGGGTCCTCCTTCCCCATGGATCCAACCCAGACCTCTGTGGGTAGCAACACCAGAAATTCCTTCAGTCTCTTCACCACCTTTTGGCTGGACTGCTGAGCTCCTTTTAACCTGCTCCTCCAATTGGACCAGACTTAGCAGATTGTAGAATCATAGAATACCAGGGTTGGAAGGGACCTCAGCAGGTCATCTATTCCAAACCCCTGCTCATAGCAGGACCAATCCTCAACTAAATCATCCCAGCCAGGGCTTTGTAAAGCTTTACCTTAAAAACCTCTAAGGAAAGAATTTCCACCACCTCCGTAGGTAATCCATTCCAGTGTTTCACAATCCTCCTAGTGAAAACGTTTTTCCTAATATCCAACCTAAACCTCCTCCACTGCAAATTGAGACCATTACTCCTAGTTCTGTCATCTGGTACCACTGGAAACAGTCTAGATCAATCCTCTTTGGAACCCCCTTTCAGGTAGTTGAAAGTCGCTATCAAATCCCCCCTCATTCTTCTCTTCTGCAGACTAAACAATCCCAGTTCCCACAGCCTCTCCTCATAAATCATATGCTCCAGCCCCTAATCATTTTTGTTGCCCTCTCCAATCACTTTTGTTCAAGAGTTACTGGACTCTTTCTAATTTTTCCACATTCTTCTTGTGGTGTAGGGCCCAAAATTGGACACAGTACTCCAGATGAGGCCTCACCAATGCCAAATAGAGGTGAATGATCAAGTCCCTCGATCTGCTGACAATGCTCCAACTTATACAGCCCAAAATGCCATTAGCCTTCTTAGCAACAAGGGCACACTGCTGACTCATATCCAGCTTTTCACCCACTGTAACTCCTAGGTCCTTTTCTGCAGAACTGCCACCTAGCCACTCAGTCCCTAGTCTGTAGCAGTACATGGGATTCTTCCATCCTAAATGCAGTACTCTGCACTTGTCTTTTTTGAACCTCATCAGATTTCTTTTGGTCCAATCCTCTAATTTGTCTAGGTCCCTCTGTATCCTATCTCTATCCTCCAGCTTATCTACCACTCCTCCCAGTTTAGTATCATCTGCAAACTTGCTGAGGGTGCAATCCACCCCACCCTCCAGATCATTAATGAAGATATTGAACAAAACTGGCTCCAGGACCGACCCTTGGGGCACTCCACTTGAAACTGGCTGCCAACTACACATGGATCCATTGATCACTACCCGTTGAAGCCAAAGATCTAGCCAGATTTTCTATCTACCTTATAGTCCATTCATCCAGCCCGTACTTCTTTAACTTGCTGGCAAGAAATCTGTGAGAGATCGTAACAAAATCTTTGCTGAAGACATTTTCTGGATCTGGAGGTACAGGGTAGGGCAGGGCTTCCTGGGCCCAGCATTACCTTTTTAATTCCTTTGGGCTCAATATGAGGTTTGTATACCCCAACATAGATCTAAATGACTTAGGAGCCTAAATTCTATTTTCAAAGTGACTTGAGGTCAAATTTTAAAAATATGTAGGTTCATGGAATTTAGGTGCATAGTGGGATTTTCAAAACCCCCTAAGAACCTATCTGAAACTTTAGGCACCTAAATACTTTTTAAAAATCTGGCCTTAAGTCATTTTGGAAAATAGAACTTACAGGACATCAGAATTGAGACCTCTGAGAGCAGAGCTGACTTCAGAGCTGAAGATTTCAAGGCTGGAAGTTTAACAAATACCCAGTGATGAACAAATGTGCTTACCATGCACTGCTATAGATTTCAGGGAATATTCTTCTCAGACTTAAATTTCAGCTGTAGTCATTTTAGACATTATACAAGATTTTATCAAGTTTTGCAGAAAAATTAGAAAAAATAAAGTTTGAAGAAAAATAAGAAAAGTTAGGTATTATCCACTAGAGCATATATGAACTTTTGCAGCAGAAAAAAAAGCATTTATGCTGAGCCAAACTCATGTAATTTTTTCTGAGCATCTAAAAAAAGAAGTCATTGTGGTTTTCCTAAAGTACCTAAGACTTAAATTTTCCTTGCTAACAATGCCTTCTTTTTACAAGGACTAAAACGTTATTTAAACAATTATATGCTATTAAGTGAAAGATGAATTAGGGAGAAAATTGCACCATTAGTAAAATTTAAGTTCTTAACTTTGTGTAATAAAAGATGGTAACCTTTCTATAATTGCATTACAATTTACCATTTATTATAGAAGTCCAATTTAGGAGTGAAAATAGATTCTGGTTCCACTCTTTTATTACTTTGGCTGTGAAATTTCTATGCAAGTTTTAATTCTTACTACAATTCCAGCAATATTAATGAAGAATATTTTATAGTTATTTAAAATCTTAGTCCTGGTATTGAACTATGTTTCAAATGATTCTTTTGAATAAAAAGGTAAGGTAATACATTTATACATAAAGAATATACTGTAACTACAATATTTAAAAAATATCTGCTATCATTGTCAGTACTTATGCCTTCCAAAACATTAAACTGTTTCAGTGAAATATTGTAATAGGAGTTGGCAACATATGGGTCCATCATCATGTATGTAAGAGTTTTATATAACTGGGTTGAGGGGGTACACAATCTTTCAGGTGACCTATTACCTGCACAAGCAGTGAGAAACCATTTGTAGTGAAAACATCAAAAAGAGTGGGATTTTTATATTCCAGTCATAATGCAGGTCTAATCTGTAAAGTCAGTGGGCCATTGACTTCAACATGAGAAGGATCAGGCCCTGTGTAAACTGATTAGCACAAATTAAATTTCATGCTAATCAGCTGGAGGTCGGGGAGCATGAAATTAAGAAGACCTTAATATTCTCTTTTACAGAAAGTTTTGCATGGTATTAGTTTGTACTTTTGATAAAGGCTTGTTCCTGTAGTCCTTAAACAACTCTTTAAAAAAATCATTATGGGAAAAGCCCTGCTGATGTGAAATACATGGCAGTAACAGAGACTTGCAGCCTGGCCCCCTAAAATCAATATATCCTACAAGAAAGTGATTTTCATGTTCTCAAGTATGCCAAAGCTCTGCTCAATACACCAAAGCAGAAGTGGACACATACATTTTTTTAGTTCTCTTTTCACTCCTCTTTACCCCTTGGTCTGTCAGGGACTAGTTTGGCTCATAAACATAAATTAGAAGAGCTTTAGGGCTGCTCCAGTTTGTGCAGTAATAGATCCTAAAGGGCCACTCTACTGGCTGGGATCACTGTAGAACAGCATGCCTCAGCCAAGCTTCCTCCTTCCCCAAAGGTAGATCCTATGCTGTAGGCCAGGCCTGCACAACATACGGCCCACGGGCCGCATGTGGCCCACGGAGGCTCACTGTGCAGCCTGTGGCAGGGAATCAAAGGGCTCTGGGCTGCCTGCAGCCGTGGGGAGCCCAGCGCCCTTTAAATCCCAGCCGCAGCCGGGATTCAAAGGCTCTGGGCTGCCCGCAGAAATCCCCGGCTGCCACTGAGATTAAAAGGGCTCAGGGATCCTCACCACCACGGGCAGCCCAGAGCCCTTTGAATCCCGGCGGCGGCTCCAGCAGATGGGCTGGGGTTGAGATTTAAAGGGCTTGGGCTCCCCTCAGTGGCAGGAGCTCTGGGACATTTAAATCCCTGCCCCAGCCCCTCAAAGCTCCGGGTTCCCCCAGCCTCCGGAGCCCCAGGCCCTTTAATTTGCCCCTGAGGGCTCCCAGCCACCTCTTCAGCTGGGAGCCCTGGTTGATTTAAAATCAAGTATCACCTCCTCATCCCCAACCTTCCTTTTTGGCCCACAGCTGTTTTGGTGGGGCAATGCTGGGGAAGGAGGGTTTGTTTCAGCAGGGCTGGGCAGTGGTGGGGCAGGGTGTTTCCGTGGGGCCGGGAGGTCCTGGGGAGGGGGGGTTCCACAGGACCGGGGAGTTTCGACCCTCAGCTGTTTTCGTTGGAGTAATGTGGCCCTCACCGCTTTACGAGTTGTGCAGGCCTGCTGTAGGCAGTGGCACAAAACTGGCTTATAAGGACAATTCCCACATGACCAGTTAAGGTAGCTTTATTACTCTTTTGTGCACCCCTGATAGTGCAAAGGGGAAATAATATATACCAAAATCTGGCCCAGTGTGTCTATTTTTCAATAAATTACCCATTGTAATTTGTGGGATAGAAAGTGTGTTTCAGGCACACACCATACAGAGGCACTTGATTCCAGCTTGTTCACAGTCCCAGGGACTTGTCCCATGAATTGGTTCATTGGTTTATTGTATCCATCACTGCACATCTGAATGGTGCATTTCCTATAGAGCTGTTCAGATATCCTTTACAACTATAATATTTCTTGTGCCATGAGCTGTGTTAGCTTTTATCAGTTTGCTTACATTTATTAAGTTGCACTCCACATAGGATGGGAAACAATTAGAGGTGAGTAAACCACTGATTTTTTTTTAAATCCAAAATGTGGTTCATTTTGAACTGAGAACTGATTTTTTTTCCCTTTTCTCTCCAAAGCAGCTCTTCAAAACTAACTGTTTCATTTTTTAAATTAGGCATTTAGTCTCGAAATTACATTTCGAAACACAGCTTTGACTTTTAAAAAAAAATACTCATTTTTTATTCATTTGAAACTATGTTGATATTGACCCAAATTTGCAATTAGTTTGGATTGCCCCCAAAACTGCATTTCAGTGCATTTACTATTTGAACAAAACATTTTATACCCAGCTTTTGACACAATAGCCTGGAACCCATCAAAAGGGAACGATATGCATTACCTCTCATTATCAGTCATTTATAGGGTTACCAGATAGCAACTGTGAAAGAACAGGACAGGGGATGAGGAGTAATAGGCATCTATATAAGAAAAAGTCCCCCAAAATGGGACACCAGTCACTTTAAAAATGGGACATCTGGTCACCCTAGTTGTTTACCAAAAGCAGAAGCCATGAAAATGTTTACATGAAAGCACAGTTGTATCCAGGACATATCCATGTGTTACAGTCCTGAAGTTAGAACAGATTAAAACTATTATTTCAAATATATTTCTGTGAGTGTGTGCATGGACATATGATACCAACTCAAATTACTGACTTTTTAATGTTGTTGTTATACCACGGTGACATCCCTACAGAACAAGACACCGTTGTTTATAATGCAGCTTTAGGAAGGATTCCTTAATAAAGGCAATCACACCCTTTCTTTACCTCATTCTAAGCTCCAGTCCCCACCCTAGTGTTTTGCTCCGGTGGTCCTGACACCTTGTGCTATCTTTAAAAGAAGGGGATTGATGTTTTCTTAATAAGAACATCACAAAAGTAGATTAGAGTTGGGCTAGGATCCCACTCCTGCTCAGCATTTTACAGAGTCTAACATATCTTGAGCCCCACCCTGTAGGCACTCATAGCACTAAGTTCACAGCATGGTATATACTGTGCTTAATATACTCAGCATACAGAATCCAAAGTTTGTATTAAACATATTGGATCAGATCCTTAGGTGATTTAAACTGGCATAGCTCTGTTGCAGTTAATGGAGTTACGCTGATTTACTAGATGCAAATCTAGCCCTCTAGGAAAACTAGTGCACAGCAAGCCTTGTCTTCTAAATGCAAATGCAGGCTTGTCAGCTTGCCGGCCATTTTCTACTGACTATGTTCTTCTTAACATGAGAGGAGAGTGACAGCAGCAGCTGGTGTTGCTGACTTCTTTCTCACTTCCTCTGTCTATTCTATATAGATTCTTATACCATGCTCATCACCATCTTATTTGAGCAAGTCATTCTACTCAGGCCTCATGGGAAGAGACAGTGGTGATAGCACCGCAAGTCCTTGTGGGTCTCTTTTTCACTGGGGCCAGAAGCTGCTAGCTTCCAAGGTACAAAGATAGCATCTGTGGGCCCCCTGGGAAAAGAAAGAATGCGATGAATATAAATTTTAAAGAGACAGGCCTGATTAACACCAGAGGAAATTTTTAAATCTGAGTTTAGATGGGGCCAAGGGCATCCCAGGTAATTTGCTGGAATCCCTGCAGGCCATGTGCTCTTGAACAGCAGCGGGAAGCAATATAAGAAGGACACTGCATAAATTGATTAGAAACTTTATTTACAAAATTGTGAAGTCCTTCTCAGACTCCCATTGTAATAAAACAGAAATATTCCCTTGTGTTCTGTGATCAATCAGTGCTTAATGTGTTTGCAAGAGCTCTGCTTTATTCTGAGTCCTGTTCCACCAGGCTGTGCATAATAACAAGAGTTTCACAGCAACCCACCCACACTCTCTGTATAGGAAGCTCAGTCTTTAAAGGTACAACTCCTAATATCACATCTTTCCAAGCTAAAACTTAATAACAACACTCAAACCCGCCAACATTGTTATAACACGACTACAAATACTTTTAACCAGCCTAGTAACTAAACTTATTAACAATGTTCAATTAGTCTTTAACGTGCACTGCTGTCAGGACGTAGCAAGTCTGTTGATTGTTCCATGTCCTGGGACTCTGTTGTCTTAGCCTACTGTGGTTGTTGCCTGTCTGAGACTCTTTTGGACAAGATGGCCAACTCAATGCTCCTTATGTCCCTCCCTTCTGGGATTTGGAGATGACAGTATGCATGGGGTGACAACTTCATACAACTGTAGGGCTACCTTTTGTAATACCACTTCTGCTTGTAACTATTATTTTCCATCATACCATACACAAACATACAATATCATTTTCCTATAGTGGTGGCAGCTCTCAGAACCCCATATCATACTGAGTTTTCTGCTTTGCCTTGTTTGTCTCTCTATAAGTCTAAGTCCCCAGTGACTAACATCAAGTTCTAGTAGTGTAGGGGTGTTTAAGACTGCTTCTCCCTTACTGTGATCTACATGCACATGTTGCTGTGCTAACTTCTCTCCCATCTTCTCTCCTTATTTCCTTTACACAGAATTTAAATTTTTGTTTGGGTAGCTTTAGCTCAGCAGTTGTGGTTCTTTCCAAAACTTCTCAGAGCCTCTAGTCATGTTCATGCTTTTCCTCAGCTCAGAACTTCATCTGAGAACCTTAGCACCATCTGTACTATCACAAAATTGTTGTATTTTCTAGTGAAACACCACAGGTACTGAACACAACACAGTGCAGTCTGTGGAAACGCTATCTGCGAAAAGGGATATTGACTGTGAACAAATGTGCACTCTGCTTTTCTAAAGAGACCAACCAGAACTCCCCAAAAGTTCTCTTTAAATGTTTAATTATTTTGTGTCTTTACGTAAGACCAATGAATCATTGTAGAAAACCATTCTTCTTTTTTCTGCTTGTTCTATGATTCCAACAGCAATGGGCCTATCCACTCCTCTTTTAGCCTCTGTGTTATGGTGAGGGGAACTTTTTTAGGGGCACAGACCATGAAATGATTGGACTTTTTCAGCTCTACTCTATACTCTGAGAGCTTCCCTATCCCCCTTGGAAGATGTCCTCAAACTCTTCCTTAATTAATTTGATCCATTGATCCTCCAAAGTGTAGATCCTCTTGATGAGGTTATGAGCTTGCCATGTTTTTAACCCAATAATAGGTATTTTTCTCCCTGGTACTATTAAAAACTTTATCTTTTCAGATTTGTTATTTGCCTGTATGTTTAGTTCACAAACTCTCTTCATGGGAACAAGCTCTCTGCAGTGAGCTGTGAGTTTTACCTGTTTGGATTTTACTGTTTATGGCTTTTCTTTCAGAGCTAATATCACTGTTTCTGGCACCACATTTCTTGTGCACCTGTATCCAAGTTAAAATCAATTGATGTCCCATTTGATTGCAGGGGGATAATCCATTCATCTTGACCTGCAACACTGTCCATTGCTTCAAGGAAGAATTCCTTAGCTAGTGGCGCTTTGTCCAGGCTATGTGAGTCATCAACTCACTCCAAATAATACTACACACTCAGAGTATGAATAAATAAATACCTTGTGGAGTCTGATTATTAACCTAATTATAATTCTAAAATGCTAGTACAACAAAACACAGCATAAGCCTTCTCTCCAGACAGCGCTGCTAGTATGATTCCTTCCCTCAAAACTTGTCTGTCCTCAAATGCTATCTAACACACCTAGTTAATTCTCTGCCTAAGGGCCAATCCTACCTCCCTTATACTGGAGAATGAACCATCTGCACCAGTGACTTAGCAAACAACAAAAACAACAACAATAAAAACACCAAAAGCCCCACCAGTTTCCCAGCAGTATCAACCGTGCTAGCAGGCTGGGGTGTCTCAGGCAAACATTGCCAGCCTCTGGTAGGAAGTTTTACAGCTATTTGGTTTGCAAATATTATAACTGAAACATTAGGGATACATATTAGGTTGTTTAAAAGTGCATATTTTAAAGAGGGGGAGGGTAACAAGTTATAAAAACTATTAGTCATTTTACTCTCTGAACACATCTAATATTAATATATTTGATAACTTTAAGCAGGAATAAATATCTACATGCTTTAGCTTGTCAGTTGTAGCTGAACAAAGAGGTCAAAAACATTCATACACCTTATAACAGATGTGTGTCCTCACAAATGAAAGTGAATATATTGTACAGATACTCCGGCATATGTGAAGATAATATGGCTTCCAATGAGGTAAGAAATACCCATTATGTAAAGAAATTATAGATGGACTTTTTTTTTTGCCAAAAAATACAGTTTTAGTGTATATTGATAGTGGGGTACATTACAAAATGAGAGGTTTCAGAGAGATGCCAGCTACTTCACTCATTGCTAATAGCATTCTGGATTAGGAGAACAAAATATAATGCAGTCACACTTCAGTGAGCAGATGCTCTGTTGATACCAGACATCCCAGACCACCTGTTTTCACATCCTCATACATGTTTTAGGCTGCCATTCAAAGTAGCCTTGTGCTGCAATTTGGCATCATGTTTGACTACTGTCTTGTCACTGCTTCAGAATTCATCACAATACACTTGTCTTTCACTGAAATCCACCACTAAAATGGTTTATCTACACCACCATTCTGACAAGCATTTTTGGAAGAAAAAAGCTGTGAGACAGTTTAACCTGAGCCTCACATAATCCAAACCCATTAGCACGTGAAATATGCTGTCTCCCAAATATTGTGTCTACACTGACCCCCTAAAGCACCTGTAAAAACTCCAGAATTAGCCAGTGATTATTTCCCACAATATGTTTGTAAATTTCTGCTTCCTGGAATATAGCTGAACCCTCACTAAGCTTCTCCACACACTAAGGTACCAGGCTGATGACCATGATCTGTCCCAGGTATATGGGCGCAGTTCACAGACCCTGAATGTCAAAGAACTGCTAACATCATTCAGTCTGAATGTCCATAAGAACAAAACCTCTCAATGTGCCCTAATTTTCTCACATCAAAATATACACACACCACAGATCTGTGGCACGCCTCCCATGTTCTGTCTTTTTTGTCTTCCCCACCCTACCCTTGGTTTCACAAAGTCCTTTTGACAAACTGACAGTCTCAGAGATTTAGTATGCAGTCCTGACCGCAATCATCTATCTCTCCAGATATACCTCCTGGTGCTGCTGAACATGACCAGTGTCAACACATTTAAGGCTGCACCATCCTAGGATGATTTCTGTGTGTTGTTCTGCTATTATTAATCTGCTAGTTCTTTTTGTGTTCAGGTGTTGGACTCTAGTCAAGTCGCCATGTTCTACACAGCAGCTGTCAAAGGTGTGTGGTCACATTCCTGCAGGGAAGGTCTCTCCTCAAAACTACTGCCTGTATTTTTTCTTCTGAGACCCCCCAACACATCCAATATGGCAGCACTTCAAGGCCATGGCAGGCAGAGGAGGAATTCACCCTCTGACATTAGCAGAAGAGCAGGAGCTATGCTTCCCAACTTTCTCTTTCATTTTGACTTCTGTGTGTAAGGGATTATTCATGTGAAGATGAGCTTGTAAGATCAAATCCTTATTTTGTATTTCTAAAACAACTGTCCAGTATTTAAAACATTAGAATTTTATTGATTTTTATGTTTCTTTTAGAGATTTTTTCCCCATATCCCTAATTTGGTATATTAGATTTTTCATTTTCCATAGAGAGGATTCACCCAACATTCACCCTGCCCATGACAAAATTATTTTAATATACTGGGGTTCTTTGGCTTGCCTCTGAAGTATCTGGTGATGGACACTCTCAGAAACAGAAAACTGGACAAGATGGACCTTGGTCAGATCTGCTACAGCATTCTTCCATTCTTAAGTACACTTTTAGAAAAGTTGTTCTTTACCTTCAATGGAATGCATGTCATTTTTCTTTAAGTTTCATAAAGATTGTTTGTACTATGCTGATTCCTGTATATTTTTATAAGGCCTGAGTGCTTAACATGCACATCAGATCCTGAGGTACTTGATTTTAGTTCCAATTTATCAGAAAACATATTGAATAAACTCAATGAGAACCTCAGGATTTGGCCTTTGGCTTCGGTGCCAGTTGACGGCATTTGTCCATTATAAAAAAACAAATGGAATTTTGTTGAAATGTATAATTGCATTTCAATAATAATAGTCTTGTTCTCTTCCCTTCTTCCACCTCACTTCCAACTTCCATGATACTATTCAGAATACAACTTATAAGCATTAAAATAAATATTATTAAAGTAAATTAAATCTATTGACAAAGTCCAAATTTAGGACCATAAAAAAGGGAGAAGGAGGGGAAATCATGAGAGGGAGGTAATAAATTTGAGACTAGTGGTGGTCAGAATCAAAACACCACTGAAATAAAGAAAAAATGATTCTTAAAAATTGATAGACAATGACTTATACAACTTTCAAGAGGGAATAAATCCCACACTATGGGGACTGTCACAGCAAAGGCATGATCACCTGCTGACCTAAAATGCTATGGCTGCATCCCTATAATGCAGCTGAGAACAGTGGGCATATACTCATCAAAGTCAGGCTCAGACCAGCAAAGAAACATGCTGCCACATTCTGAACAAACTGCAAGCAATGGAAAAGCCCAGCTAACAAAGAATTACAATAATCCAAACATACATAAAAGGCATATACAAAGGCGAACATATGACTCAATTTTCCTCATCAACATCTGGCATTCTGAAATTACTTTTACTTTTTAAAAAATCATAAGAAAGAAAATAAAAACAAGGACCTAACATGATATGTAAACAAAGATGATGGTGAATAATCAGCTAAACATGAGCTCACAGTGCAATGATGTGACCAAAAGAACTAATGCAATCCTGAGATGCATAAACAGGGGAATCTAGAGTGGGAGTAAAGAGGTTATTTCTACTTCCGTATTTGGCATTGGAATGATCACCATATGCACAGTTTGACTGCTATATTTGGAGGAGCCTGGATCACTGGCTCTCTCCCTGGCCTAAAATGATACCTGGGCTGCCAGTGCTGAGGGGGAGGGGCTTAACAGGGGAGCCCAGCAGCTGCTGCACTGTGGAGGGGATGCTTCATTCTGAGCTCCCGCTTTCCCCGCCCCGCCCCGTTTTCCAGTCCCCTTCTCTTCCCCATCCCCTCTCCCTTCCTCTCCCAACTGTCCCCTACCTCTATCACCCTACCCCACTCCCACATTCTCCAATCCCCTTCTCTTCTCCCTGTCCTATGGATCCCCCTTCTTTCCCCACTGCCTCTTCCATCATCTCATCACTATTCTCGCATTTCCTCTGACCCACCCAGCGTCCTTGCCATTCCCTACTGCAGGCACTCACAGCTGTATAGTAAACAGGGTGCTGACCATGCAGGGTGCCCAGAATACATAGAAGGGGAAGGTTACTGGCACTAGGACCCAAGAGGCAGCGTCCAGCCACAGAGGCAGTGACCCAGAGTGGCTACCCTTCCTCCTCTGGCAGGACAAGTGACTCCGTCCCACTCCCTGCACTCCTGGCTCTTGACTAGCTTGCAGGGAGAGGGGCCAAGTGAGCTGGAAACATACTGGGAGGAGGCACAGCATGGGAACGACTAAGCCCTCCTTCCCCTGGCAGGCCAAGCAGAGCAAGCCCTAGGCAAGTCAGCACTTGCACAAATCTGGGGGGAGTGGCATATGACCCCATGTGCCCCCTCCCAGGCTTCATCTCTGTTTGGGGGGGAGGGCAATGGCCTATCTAGCCCCCCCACAAACTACACTCCATGACGATCACTGCTGGAATACCGTATCTAGTTCTGGTGCCAACAGGTCAAGAAGGATGTTGATAAATTGGAGAGCGGTCAGAGAAGAGCCACAGAAATGATAAAAGGATTAGAAAATCTGCTTTATAGTGATTGACGCAAGTAGCTCAATCTATGTAGTTTAACAGAGAGAAGGTTCAGAGATGACTTGATCACAGTGCATAAGTACTTATACAGGGAACAGAAATTTGATAATGGGCTTTTCAATCTAGAAGACAAATGTATAACATATCCCAATGGCTAGAAGTTGAAGCTAGACAGATTAAGTACGGAAACAGGGTACACGTTTTTAATAGTAGTGGTAACTAATCATTGCAACAATTTACCATGGGTGGTGGTGGATTATCCATCAATCAATAGCAATTTTAAAATCAAGATTGGATGTTTTTTTTAGAAGACATACTCTAGTTCAAACAGTAATTAATTCAGGGAAGTTCTATAGTCTATGCTGCACCGGAGGTCAAACTAGATGACCACAGTGGTCCCTTCTGGCCTTTGAAACAATCAATCTCTGGAAGCCCCATGTTGATACAACAAGCTGTGAAGCAGGGACTCTGGGATTATCTGTTTCTGAACCCCCACCAGCCTTCTTCCCAAGTTGCCGTTCTTGGCCTCTCAACCAAGTCCGACCAATATAATTTCCTCTATGTAAGGTATCAATTTTGAAATTAAATTCAATTAGTTTTAGGATTGACAGTGGGAGAAGATACTGGGAAGAAGCTGGAATCTTTGGAATCTGGGTAGAGGACAGCTGGGGCTCATGGCAGCTGAAATGTTATGAGAGTAGACTGTGGTATCCAGGAGGCAAATGAGGCCTTGGTACTATGGAAAGGCTGCATCTCCTTTTTAACATCCTCTTTTAGGCAGGATCAGAGGCAACTTTACACTTGGGAGGAGAGAGCTTTGAATTTCTCATTTTATGCCACAGCAATGCTCAGTAGAAATTTTCTGCCACACTACACCCTAAAACTTGTCATTACATAAAAAGAAAACAGTAGCATGTTAGCTTTTTTATATTTCTGATAATCTGATCAGATGCAAAATGATTAATAACATTTAAATTGTAGTTATACTTCAGACTTGGGCCAGTTCAAACACCAGGACTATTGTTTCAGTCTGGCTGCAGACTTTCACAGACCTGATTGCATTATACTCACTTCATATTTTGAAGGTTTTCATAATAATCACAAGGATTTTTTTAAAATTAGAGCTTCATTTCTTAAGCAAATTATTAAGACTTTAAATTTCTGCAGAAATCAGATATTTTTCATGAAATATTGTATTTAATCAAAAGCCCAGTTTTCCATCATCCCTAATTATGGAGGCATTTTTTTGCTATTGCACAACCTCATCTCACATGGGGCCCTGTGCGTACATTTCAAAACTATCTCCATACATCATGTCACATCTTAGTGAATGGGATTACTCCTAGTGCTCAGTTTCTCAGTGAGAAAATAATTTTCCCTGTACAGAGATCCCACACAAGATGAATTTTGAGGGATCAAGTGGAAATGAAATGGTGCACAGGGCATGTGCTGAATCTCTGCACAGGGGTGCATTTCACTTCCCGTAAGGTGACAAGGTATAGGGACATCTGCAAATGTTAAATGTTAAATGATACCTAATATAAAAAAAAATAAATAAACAATATAATAGATGTCTAGTCTTATGTATTCAAATATATCTGAAAGTGTATTTTCCTATCACAATATTAATAAAGCATACAATATAACAAAATGGTTATAACCAATATTAAAACATATAAGTAAGCAATATAAAAACATAGATTAAACCATTGCTTTTTAAATGGTCAGCAACAGTTTGCAAAAGCCACTAATAGGATAAGTTTTTCATATCGAGTTATGTAAGACAGTTATTAATAGTACTATACAACTGATTCTCTCTTCTCTACTAGAAACTCTTTCAAATCTGCTCACAGCAGGGCATACAGTATGTGATCTTAATAGTACTATGGATGGTCATGAAGGGTTTTCAGATACTGAAATACTGAGTCTATTCTTAACAAATAGCCAGTAACTGTCTTTCTGCATGTAACATTGATTGCTACTTTTAAGGAATATTTGCTTTATTGTAGTCAGCATTATAGAAATTTTTTTTTTTTAAAAAAAAGCAGTACCTTTTAATAAAGTGAATTTATTTTAGTAGGTTGAAGGTGCTGGATCAAAAGCACTGGAGAGTGAAATCGTCCATTACTTCAGAGAATCAAAAGAGCATGAGAAATAGAAGGATAAACTTCCTGACACTACAGCAGTTTTGTGCTTCTAGGAGAGAGAAGCAGTTCAATCTCCATGCCCTTTTAGCCTACAGTCTGCCTACAGAGTCTGCCAATTTCTACAGTTAATGACAGCTAGAAGCCTTGTGTCTGGCACTAACTGCACTTTTGTTGACAGTCTCTCCAGTTAGTGTATGTATGGACTGAATAAGCAATGAGCCTCAGGTCTTGCCTACCTGGGAAAGTTACAGTAGTATAATTTAAGGTATTATTTTAAACTGATTTAAACTGGTGCAAAACTCTTATTTTGATTTAAAGCAGATAGGTTTTAGCTTAGCTTAAATCAGTTAGAAGTCAACTTGAGCTAAATCAAGATAAGCCAATTAAACCTAAATAGGAGTCCCCACCAAAGGTTTGCATTGATTTAACTAACTGTGATTAAAAAACAATTTAAGTTAAACCACTGCACCCTTCTTGTATAGACAAGGGCTTAAACCTCTCTTCTGATTCTACCAGGTGGTTCACTCATGGTAAAGTTACTAGACAGTGGGTTGGGCACACTCAGGGCTTGGCTACACTGGAGAGTTGCAGCACTGGTAGTGACTTTACAGCGGTGCAATTCACTCCCATCCACACTTGCAAGGCACATACAGCGCTATATCTCCCTGGGTACAGTGCTGGTTGTACTCCACCTCAGCCTGGGGAATAATGACTATAGCGCTGCTGATGCAGCGTTGCTCTGCAAGTGTGGCCACCAAAAGCACTGTTATTGGCCTCCAGACGTATTCAGAAGTATCCCAGATTGGCTGTTCAGCCATTCAGTTCATCAGTTCGAACTCTACTGCCCTGGCATCAGGTGACTCGCTCTTTAAATGCCCCGGGAATTTTAAAAATTCCCTTCCTGTTTACTCAGGCAGGTGTGGAGTGCAATCAGTGAATCTTTCCAGGTGACCATGGCTCCATGTGGCAAACAAGCCCCAGCATGGAGCAATGGTGAGTTGCTGGACCTCATTAGTGTTTGGGGGGAGGAAGCTGTGCAGTCCCAGCTGCGCTCCAGCCATAGGAATTACGATACCTATGAGCAGATAGCAAGGGCCATGCTGGAAAGGGGCCATGACTGGGACGCACTGCAGTGAAGGGTTAAAGTGAAGGAGCTGCAGAGTGCCTATTGCAAAGCCCGCGAGGGAAACCGCTGCTCCGGCACTGCCCCCATGACCTGCCGTTTTTACAAAGAGCTGGACGTGATACTTGGGGGTGACCCCACCATCACTCTGAGAACCACGAATAGGAATATGCACCCCAGCTATCGCCCCTCCACAGTTAGGGAAACCCATTTGTGCAAAGCCATCCACAATGTCCTGCACTTTCCCCAGAGTCACGGTTCTTCTTAGCAGGATGCGATTAATGGCCCTGCAAACTTGCATCAACACAATACCAACGGTCAACTTCCCCACTCCAAACTGGTTCCCGACTGATCGGTAGCTGTCTGGAGTTGCCAGCTTCCAGACTGCAATAGCCACCCGCTTCTCCATCGGCACGGCAGCTCTCAATCTCATGTTCTTGCGCTGCAGGGTGGGGGGCGAGCTCCTCACACAGTCCCATGAAAGTGGCTTTTCTCATCCGAAAGTTCTGCAGCCACTGCTTGTCATCCCAGACTTCCATGATGATGTGATCCCACCACTCAGTGCTTGTTTCCCAAGCCCAAAAGCGGTGTTCCACAGTGCTGAGCATTTCCGTGAATGCCACAAGCAATTTCGTGTCATACGCGTCATGTGACTCGCTATCATCGTAGGACTCCTCATCACTTTGGATCTTAAGGAATAGCTCAACTGCCAAACATGATGTGCTGACGAGACTCATCAGTATATTCCTCAGCAGTTCAGGCTCCATTTCCCACAGAAATCGCGCTGCACAGAAACCGTTGAGAGAGTCAAGATGGCGCCAAACGTGGATGGGAAAACAGGGATTGAAGGGATGTGAAGTGATGCATCATGGGGCATTGGGACAGGAAGCAGAATGACGCACACCCTCCGCCCCCTTCCCACAACCCACGGCTCCAGAATGGGAAGAGGTGCTCTGTGGGATAGCTGCCCATAATGCCCCACTCCCAACACCACTGCAAATGCTGCAAATGTGGCCACACTGCAGCGCTGGTAGCTGTCAGTGTGGCCACACTGCAGCACTTTCCCTACACAGCTGTACGAAGACAGCTTTAACTCCCAGCGCTGCACACCTGCAACTGTAGCCAAACCCTCAGAGGGGAAGAGTGCCCCACCCACTAAAATACCTTCCTGTCTGGATATCCCATTGTCACTGTTCAGATAAAGAAGGATAATAGTGCAAACTCATCCCAAAAGGAAAAGCCTATCCCTACCACATATACATACATAATACTATGCTGAGAATGATTGATACGAAAGCTATTACATAATAGGCTGTTGCACACAGTTAGGGAGGTGTGTGCTACTGTCTCCACTGTTGCCAGCTTTGGAGGAAGTAAAGGATTAAGTTTCACTGGCCGTCAATCAAAAACAATTCTAAGGGTAAGAAGAAAACCAGGGACCAGATCTGCAAAGAGACTTGGCAACCTAACTCCCAGATGTAGGTGCCCCTGCAATCCACAAAATCCTTTGTCGGAGAAAAACACAGTTCTCGCTTTTTCGTTTGGGTGCAGCAAAATCAAATACTCTATTATTTCTCCAGCAATTGCAATAGAGGGAGGGAGTGCCCTAGGATACTGGGTTGCCCCAGTCCCAGACAGGTCTCTCAACAGGTAAACAATTACAGCAAGCATTTATACCTTTGTTACAGACAATAACAAGCAATAATACAGACAATAATGAGCAACAGCTGCATTTTGTTTATACATGGGCTATCCTGCTATCTTATTTTCCTCAGCTTCTGGGCGCCAGTCTACGCATTTGATTATTAGGCAAGCAAGGTTGTGATAACTTCTCACACAGTTCTTTCCTACTCGCCTCACACTATCCTCGCTTCTACAAGTCTCACATCATTAGGGTTACAGCTGGCCTAACTCTTGCTAATAGACTGACATGCATTAAGATCCCCTACAAATCCTTGTCAATTCTTTCCCTTCTTCCACACCTTGATCAGCTGTTACCTACCCTGTAGGTGCCTAAACTCACTAAGTGCCTACATTTTCCCTCTAAAAGTTCCTAGGAACCTCAGTTTCTGTCACTGGGCATGCACACTGCTGCCTCGGGCAGGCATCTGGACACATATATCTTGCCTAAGTCCCAATGAGATCTTCAGATTAGATGAAGAAGGGCATTCCCCTGCCTGTCTCACCTGCAGGGCCTGATCCAATAGGCATATCCTGAGCATGTTGAACTCCCACAAAGCAGAAGAGTAGCTCTCCCTTATAACCTTTATCCCAGTAGTCAGGCGACTGAAACAAGATGTGTGAGACCCTGGTTCAATTCACCCCTTTACCTGATGAAAAGGGTTTTCCAACTCTCAGGTGCATACCCTAACCACATTGTTATGGGATATTTGGGGAGGGGGGCATTTTTTCAATCTCTCCCATTCAAACCATTCCACATTGAATAAATAATTAAATATACGTTGGAGGGCTGAAAGCAAGAGAATGACTCTATAGTCATGTGGTTATGACACTAACCTGAGAGGTGGGAGATTACTGTTTAAATCCCTTCTTATTAGGTAGAGGAAGGGAACTGAACTGCAGTTTTCAACATCCTGGCTGAGTTCTTTCACCAGGGGACTAAAAGTTACAAGGACGACCCCCCAACCCCAGACCACTGTGTGTTGTAAGGCAGTGTTTTTCAAACTCTTTTTCTGGCAACCCAGTTGAATAAAATTGTTGATGCCTGTGATCCAACAGAGCTGGGGATGAGAGGTTTGAGGTGTGGGAGGGGCTCAGGGCTGGGGCAGAGGGTTGGAGTGAAGGCTGTGGGGCGGGGCAGGGAATGAGGGGTTCAGGATGTGGGAGAGGGCTCTGGGCTGGGGCAGGGGGTTGGGTGTGGGAGGAGGTCAGGGCTCAGGGCTGGGGCAGGGGATTGGGACATGGGGTTACCTCGGGTGGCTGCCAGTCAGCAGCACAGCGGGGGTGCTAAGGCAGGCTTCCCATCTATTCTGGCACCACGGACCATGCTGCGCCCCAGAAGTGGCTGGCAGCAGGTCCAGCTCCTACAAGGAAGTGTGCAAGTGGCTCTGTGCAGCTCCCACCCAGGGCTAGTGCAAGGATGTTTTGCACCCTAGGCGAAACTTCCACCTTGCGACCCCCCCTGCACTCCTGCCCTGAGGCGCCCCCTTGCGGCAGCTCCCCACCCCCCACTCTCCACTCTGAGGCACCCCCCCGCCCCAGCTCACCCCTGCTTCATGCATGAGCACAAGCACCCCGAGCACGCCATTACTGCTTCACTTCTCCTGCCTCCCAGGCTTGCGGCGCCTAAGCTGATTGGCGCCACAAGCCTGGGAGGCAGGAGAAGTGAAGCAGCCACAGTGTGCTCAGGGAGGAGGAGGCGGGGCAGGGGTGAGCTGGAGTTCCCCTCTGTGCCAACCCCGCCTTACTTGCTGCAGGTGGCCCTCCCCACGCTCCCTTGGCCTGCTCCCTCCGCCTAAATGCCGGCAGTGATGGGGGCAGCCAAAGATCCAGCCGCCCCGGTCGCTGCTGAAGAAAATGGTGTCCCCCAAATCCTAGGGCCCTAGGTGACTGCCTAGGTCACCTAAATGGTTGCACTGGCCCTGCTCCCACCACAGGCACCGCCACCCCCCAGCTGCCATTGGCTGGTTCCCAGCCTATGGAAGTGCAGAGATGGTGCTCAGGGCAGTGCGCAGAGCCCTGTGGCCCCACCTTCTAGGAGCCAGAACTGCTGCTGGCCACTTCCGGAGTGCAGTGTGGTGTCTGAACAGATAGGGACTAGCCTGCCTTAGCTGAGCAGCACCACCAATGGGACTTTTAACAGTCTGGTCAGCGGTGCTGACCAGAGCCACCACAACCCAGCGCCTTAGATTCCATGACCCAGTACTGGGTTGTGACCTGCAGTTTGAAAACTACTGTAGTAAAGTGTGTGCTGCTGTTATTCTTGCACGAAACAGCGTAGGCACAGAAGAGGGTTCCTGGCTGTGAATCCCAAGCAGAGAGAGGTGTCCTAACTCCAAGTTGGAGGGAGGTGCCAAATTCTCTGAGAAGGGTAGGGCTTAGGACACTTTTCTCCTAGAATCTCCTGTTGATTTGCTTAGGCTGCTTTCTGCATAGCATGCTGGCTTTCTGTGGATCCCATTCTTAGGCACTTATCTTTCTCTACGCATTATATAGGGAGACTATGTGCCTTTCCCAGGGTTTGTGGATTCCCTTGTGTGGCCAAGTTTCTAAAAGTTAGGCTTTGGAATGCTGATCAATGCCTAAATTGCTTGATGGAACTGGGCCTAAGGTCCCAATCTTGCATCTGTAGACAGATCCTTGTGCCTGAACAGGGATCGACAACTTTCTGACCGAACAATACCGAACACTCTTGCCTCGCCCCTTCTCTGAGGCCCTGGCCTGCTCACTCTACCCCGCCTCCCTCCATCGCTCACTCTTCCCCACCCTCACTCACTCACTCATTTTCACCGGGCTGGGGAGATTCCCTTTTCGACCTGGTGTTTGGTTGAAAACTGGCGACCTGGCCACCCATAACCAGTGAGTATGGAAAGATGAGGTCAAATTGCAGGAGAGGGGCCTAGGAAATATTCATGTTTCAAAAGAAAGGCTTTAATTAGTCAACCAGTCAGAAGTATTACGTTTAAGGGATCATCAGCCTATGTGGTAGTTAATCTTAAGAGAGATGTATATTAGGCCTTTTGGTGTTCATAACTACACCTCAGTGATTAATATTAATAAACTATATTACCTACTCTTTAATAATTTCTTAATAATTCCTATATGTAAATGTGTTTTAACAGCCTAATTACTGCATCGCATCCAAATACCAAAAGCCCCTTTTCTACCAGAATCTTGTGACATACTGTCCCTTTCACGGTCACTTGTTTTCTCAGAATGGGAGTGCAGAATTTATGACCTGGGGTTATAGGCCTAGCAGAGGGCTATAACAGGAGCATTCACATTGCTGCCACATTCTCAGAATCTTTGTATCCTGCTACCACTACAATATATCCAAACAATATGTCTATGGCTGCAGGTCAACACAGGTGTCAGCACAACTGACTCACTGTATCTGATGGTCAATGCATTCATCATTGTAATTTAAAAGGGCTCTCAGCAAATTTCAGATATGTGAAAGGAGAGTGACATCATCTGTGAAGTCCAGGTCTTCAAGGGATGAGAAGAGTGTCCATTTAAAGCCTCTTGGCATGTCTTCTGTTGTACACTACATTACCCAGTCAGTGGCAGTGTTGAAGAGGACTGCAGACATGACACACCCCTGACATATTTCTGTTTTGACTTGAAACCTGAGCTCACTGTGATCAACATGGTATGTAATGTTGAAGTAGAAGCTTTTGATGATGTTGATTATATAGAAAGAAATACCACATGCCTGCAGAATGCACCATAGGCTGGTCCTGTGAATGCTATCAAAAGCCTTCTCAAAGTCTATGAAATTTATGTAGAGTTGCCGCTGCCATTCTAAGCACTTTTCTATTATGTTTCGTAGATTGAAGATCTGGTCTGTGCATCCACGCCCTTTCTGAATACCAGCTTGCTCTTTTCTGAGAACGCTATCAACTGCCTCCGATATATGCAGGACTATGATTTTTATACAATACTTTGCTTGGCACAGATAAAAGTGTGATACCGTGCCAGTTATTACAATCACTGAGAGTTCCTTTCTTTGGTATCTTCACTATAACCCCACTAGTCCACTCATCTGGCACTTTTTCCCTTTCCAAGACTGATGTAAATAGAGGGCCAGGATAGATGCTGCTAATTTAGGATTTACCCTGAACAATTCTGCATTCAAGTTATCCTTACCAGGAGTTTTCCCATCTTTTAAGGATTTGATGGCTTAAATGATCTCTTCCTTAGTTGGGGTGTCTGTGTTGATATCAAGATTTTCTTCTTCCTCCTGGATATCTGCTTCCTCTTTAGGTGGCTCCCTATTCAGCAATTCTTTGAAATGCTCTGTCTGGCACATTTCTGGTTCTTTTTCAGCTGTTAGTATCTCCTATCACATACCAAACACCATGTACAAGAAAAAACAATTCGACTCAACATATTCAACCAGCAAATTGAACTGAAATAAGACAGATATCATGACCTTTAATATTGCCTCACCATCACCAGTAAGGATAGAGGATTATGTTCTCACCAATGTAGAAACATTCATATACTTGGGCAGCACCATCAGCCCGGATGGTGGAACAAACCGGGACATCCGGAATAAAATCGATAAAGCCAGGAACACCTTCAGGAGATTAAATACAGTCTGGAAATAATCAAAACTCAAGATTTATCAGAGCTGCGTACTTTCAACACTAATTTATAGTGCAGAATGCTGGGGAATGAGAAAGTATGACATGTCCAAACTGTCTTCATTCCATACAACCTGCCTCAGAAAAATCCTCCATATTTTTTGGCAGAACAATCTCAAATCAAGATCTATTGACACAGTGCAGCCAAGAGGATCTGAGCACCATCATTGCCAGGAGGCATTGGAGATGGATCAGTCACGTGCTTTGGACAGAAACTGATTCCATCATCAGAGTAGCATCACTTGAAGGCAAGCGAAAACAAGGCTGCCCAAAAACAACATGGCAAAGAGCTGTGGAAGCCAAGCTGAAAAACCTAGGGCATAGCTGGGGAACCACTGAAAGATTGCCAGAAACAGACAGGCGTGGAAGAGATTTGTCACTGCCCTAAAAGTAATAGGAAGTGTAATAGGAACATGATGATGATGATCAGGGGCCTTGGGTGCCAGGCAAAAGGTTTAGCTAAAAAGCGTGCTGACTACAACTCCCATTTGTTATGTCTCAAGAAGACACACAGAGGGATCAGAGAGTGGTTATTAATGGCTCCCAATCCTGCTGGAAAGGTATAACAAGTAGGGTTCCTCAGGGGTCTGTTTTGGGACCGGCTCTGTTCAATATCTTCATCAATGATTTAGATGTTGGCATAGAAAGTACACGTATTAAGTTTGCGGATGATACCTAAGTGGGAGGGATTACAACTGCTTTGCAGGACAGGGTCAAATTGGAGAAATGGTCTGAGGTAAACAGGATGAAGTTCAATAAAGACAAATGCAAAGTGCTCCACTTAGGAAGGAACAATCAGTTTCACACATACAGAATGGGAAGAGACTGTCTAGGAAGGAGTATGGCAGAAAGAGATCTAGGGGTCATAGTGGACCACAAGCTAAATATGAGTCAACAGTGTGATACTGTTGCAAAAAAAGCAAACGTGATTCTGGGATGCATTAACAGGTGTGTTGTAAACAAGACACGAGAAGTCATTCTTCCGCTCTACTCTGCGCTGGTCAGGCCTCAACTGGAGTATTGTGTCCAGTTCTGGGCACCACATTTCAAGAAAGATGTGGAGAAATTGGAGAGGGTCCAGAGAAGAGCAACAAGAATGATTAAAGGTCTTGAGAACATGACCTATGAAGGAAGGCTGAAAGAATTGGGTTTATTTAGTTTGGAAAAGAGAAGACTGAGAGGGGACATGATAGCAGTTTTCAGGTATCTAAAAGGGTGTCATCAGGAGGAGGGAGAAAACTTGTTCACCTTAGCCTCTAATGATAGAACAAGAAGCAATGGGCTTAAACTGCAGCAAGGGAGATTTAGGTTGGACATTAGGAAAAAGTTCCTAACTGTCAGGGTAGTTAAACACTGGAATAAATTGCCTAGGGAGGTTGTGGAATCTCCATCTCTGGAGATATTTAAGAGTAGGTTAGATAAATGTCTATCAGGGATGGTTTAGACAGTATTTGGTCCTGCCATGAGGGCAGGGGACTGGACTCGATGACCTCTTGAGGTCCCTTCCAGTCCTAGAGTCTATGAATCTATGAATCAACAGCAACCACCTCCAGATATGCAGGATGAACCTGGCCACTGAGAGGCCACACAAGCAATATGGCAGTGCCATTTTCATCAAACCTGGTCTTGTCATTAACACAACATCTATGATCAATATTAACGACACTGAAATCCTGACTGTAGACATTGGTGACATTTCCATCATGTTTGTCCACCAACTGCCGTGCAAATAATTCCAGTTCACTAGCCCACATAACCTCAAACATGACAAAATGTGGGTTGTCATTGGTGATTTTATCAGTTAATTGGTGTCAAATGGGGCTATAGTGAAATTGATGAAAATGGTAAACTAGTAGAATTGTGGGCAGACACATACCACTAAATCACCACCTTAAGCTCTCCATTTTTTTTCAGCAGCTGATGGAAATGGAGTTACAATCCTGATCTGGCATTTGGGATCAACAGCATAACTCACTTATGCAATAAGCTTAGTTTGGATCTGATTCCATATTTGCAGCATGTTCCCATTGCCATCCAGATCAGTGCAGCCACAACACCACACTCAGTACCATTCCAGAACTGCTTTAATTTTAAAAATGCAGAATGGAAGGGCTTCACCAGCAACCTCAATCCTGTTGTAAGAAGGATTAAGCCAATACCAAAACATTACAACCAGTTTGTTAATGCAGCGCATGCTGTCTTAGAACCATGAGGCTGCAGAACAAAATATGTGCCAGGACTAACATGGTCTAATTGCCATCAAAGCTCTCAACCCACTTATGCAGAAGGATAGCACAGTGACTAACAGTTTTGATATGCTGAACAAGTGAGCAGAATGTCACAGTGGCCTAGCAGTTGCAGGATACACTCACAGCTTGCTGGTTGACGGAGCTTCACACTTAATGCACTGGGCAACTAGATTTTTTTAAATGATTCAGAATGAAATGGCTGGGAACGGTCAGAAAATGTTACAGTTTGTTGTTTTTTGATTGTTTATTTCATTTAAGTAAACAGAAAAGATCAATGTATAAACTGAACAATAGTGAAGCGACCACAAATTAGAACCAGCCAGATTAGAGGATAATCAAAAAGATAAAGAAAGCAGTGCATGAGCATCAGAAATGGGAAGGTGCACCAAAAAAGAAAAAAGAAAATAAAAGGAAAAGAAAGAAAGAAAAAGGAATGAGAACACCAAAAATGGGAGGTTGACAAGAGAGCTAAAGAGAGGGAGGCCAAAAACAATGGCAAGAAGAAGAACACCTGCATATTTTGGAACTGAAAGAGAAGGAAACCTAAGAAAAAGTGAAGAAAAGGCAGCATAACCTGAGCATATGGGAAAGGCAGAGACTGATCCCCCTGAGTATTCCCTCTCCACAAGGAACGCTCAAAAGGGCTAAGATATGCCCTGCATATAAGGATGTGAATTGTATTGAAGAATACCTCACAGTTTTTAAAAGACTCTGTGAATTTCATAGAATTTCAGAATCCCAGACAATCCCCATACCGATTGCAAAGGTCTATTTAATGAAATAGAAATTGATCAGTCTTTGAAATACGATGAATTTTAAAAGGCTGTGTTGCAAAGGTTTCAAATTACTCCTGAGGTGTACAGAATGAGATTTAGAAACCTCAGAAAAGGTGATAAAGTCATAGAGAATGTGTGTAAAATGTACAATTTGATGAGGAGGTGAGCAAAGGGGCTAGGAGCTGAGAATTATGACCAATTATTTTCTTTCTTTGTGCCAGACTGTCTCCTGAGCATATGCTTAGAGGAGATTAGAGAAGATATTTAGGATAAAACTTTAGGTTCTGTACCGGAAGCAGTATATCTGGCTGACTCCTATGTGCAAGATATAGAAAGAGGGGCAGAAGCCCTGTGTAAAGGGGGTACCCTGTTTTATCCCTGGGAAAAAGGAAGGTGGTTGGGAGCCCAGGTGCTCACCTCCCTAAAACTGACCTCCTCCTGCTAATCATATTTGCAGACAGTCCCCCCGACCCCTTCACATTAGGACTGTCCAAGAAATAATTTCATATGTAACTCCAAAAAGCACCTGAGGGACAATTGATCTAAACAAAGGGAATCTAAACCTGCACCCCACCATGCCCTCGTCAATGTGGCTGTCATACACAGAACCCACAGAGATGCCTGAGATGTTCCTGATGACCTTTTATAAGGTCTGGAAATAGCTGAAGAATTTATTAAAGAATGCCATGGGTGTAGAAACACAGGTGCCCAGATAGAGAAGGCATGGTCAGGGAGACTGGTATGATGCATGGGGAAAATGTAGAACTCCTGGCACTGGGAAAATTTAACACCACTGTGCTTTTGGCTAAAGTGCACTTGGAGTGGGAAGATCCAGATAACATTTTAAAAGTGGGTGTGTTGGTTTACTTTCCAGCAGAAATTCTCATTGATATTGATATATTAACTATATCTAAGGCCTGGTCTACACTAGCCTGTTATTTCAGAGTCAGCCGAGTTATTTAAAAAAAAAAAAGATTCAGTCCACATGATCAAATGGGCTTTTTCTATGTAAAGGGCTCTTTAATTCAATTTCTGTACTCCACCTCAGCAAGTGGAGTAGCGCTTAAATCAAGATCGCAATCCCGGGTTAAAGGTACTGTGGACACAAATTGATGTTATTGGCCTCCGGGAGCTATCCCAGAATGCTCCCTTGGGACTGCTCTGGTCAACACTCTCAACTTCAATGCACTAGCCAGGTGGGCAGGAAAAGCCCCAGGAACTTTTGAATTTCATTTCCTCTTTGGTCACCAGCAGCATAGGTGACCATCAGCACAGTTCACCATCACAGGCAACCAGGCAGCGTCCACCATCACAGGAGATCATGCAGTCCCGGATTCGCAGACGAGTCCCAGTGTGAACGAGGTGTTGCATTACTGTGCTCTGATCAGTCTCTGGAAATTTCCCATAATCCCCTTAAGTCAAGTGGCCACTCTTGTCATTGTTTTGAATTGCAGCAGGAATGCGGATATGCCCTTTGATAGCTCCATTTCTGACAGCTGGCTGCTTATCTGCCCCGAGACAAAGCAACCATTAGTGTGAATGCTGTGAGTGAGAGGCGGGAGCAGGAAGGGGGGTCTGCTGCTGTCTGAACATACAAGAAGCATGCTGACATGCTCTCAGCCCCCCAAAAACCCACTCTCTCTTCCCCCACATACACACAACACACTTCCTGCCACCTTCCACCCCACCCCACCCCCATTTGAAAAGCACGTTGCAGTCACTTGCATTTTGGGATAGCTGCCCATAATGCACCACTCCCAATGCCACTGCAAGTGCTGCAAATGTGGCCACGCCAGTGCGCTTGAAGCTGTCAGTGTGGACAGACTGCAGTGCTTTCCGTACTGCGCTCTTGGAGGGCTGGTTTAACTCAAAGCGCTCTACATCTGCAAGTGTAGCCATGCCCCTAGAAAGTTGGGCCAAGCATTATCCACCGGATATTCAGGCCCTCTTAAGCTCTGTTTGTGTTGCTGCAGCAGTGCAAAGGAGATATAAAGCTTCCTTAAGGCAGCAATGAAAGATTCTCCTCACACAGAGGTATAAATCAGCTAGTGTAAATCCAGCCCTTTCTAGATTCCCTGTTCCTTAGTGTAGGCAGCATTTTAAGGTTGGCTAGGAGAGGGAAGTGGAGGGGATGAAACATACTGTGCTCTGGTGTTTGTGGTCAGTGGAATAGCCACTTAGGCACTGCTGTACAGCTGCGCAAGTTACATTTGATCCTCTTCAAGTACCAAGAAAAGGATGAGGTAGAAAGTTGGCAAAAACCTGGGGATGCTACCATTTTTTACCTAAAAAACTTTAAAAGAATCATTAATGTCTGAACAAAAATCCTTTCAGAAGCAAATTCCGCACCATGAAGTGTCAAATGTTGAAAAGTGTTATAACATCAAGGCTTTCTAATTTATAAAGCATTAAATATTCATGACAAGCTAAATAGTGCAGGCTTATAAATAGGGCTAATAAAATAATTCTGTTGAAACTTTTAAAACTGAAAATTGACTTTGTAATTAATTTGGAGGAATGTGGGGGTGGGAGGGAGAGAATGACTGCTTTCCAAGGAAAATTTTTACTTTTCATTGAAAAAAAAAAAATTTTCAGTTTTCAGCTGAAGATTTCTGATCTTTCAAAGAAAAGTCAATATTTTCAATGAGGGGGAAAAAATGAGCAAACAAAAGAACCTCTTTTACAAACTGCTCTACTTATGGCGCTTGGATTTATCAAACAATTTCTAATTAAATGATTAGGAAAATATAGGAAATTTAACACTGGTGCTATCCTCCTATTTTATATTCCACAGGGGCAATAATTATATTGAACAGAACAGGTGTCAGAGAGCCACATTCATGATGGTCATGTGATACCAGTACATAAGCAATTACAGTCACAGGTAGAAAACATTATTCAATTTAATTGAAATGCATCTTTTACAATCTCTGTCTCTGTAATTCCCACAAAAGTGTCACAGATCATGAAACTAACCAGTAGGGGAGAAAATCTTGTGGATGGTCTAATAATACTGCCTATCAAACTAATTATGAGTCATTAGAAAGATCTCTCTCAGGGATCATGGACAGCATGTTTAACTATGATCTGTGTGATTACAGAGTATGAAAAAGCTACTGCAGAAAAAGAAGAGGGACTTCCTGAAATAGAGATGTGGGACATTTAACTGAATACTTCAAATTAAATATAGATTAGGCACAACTCATTGCGAGAGCTTCAGAGGAAATCAGAATCAATACTATGGGGATGGACGCTCCATGTCAATATACAACTTGCTAATATGATCCATTATTAACATTCCAATACATGCCATCCCAGGCATCTATTTATATGTGGATGGTTTGCATTTTACCTGTTCCATCTCTGACACAGAATATAAGTACTACTTCATATTACAACACACTTTATATCATTATGTTTCATTTTAATCTCTTGTGTGTATTTGGTCCTTTTAATATGCTCACTTACCAATTAGAAATGTGTTGAAGAACACTATTTACAAAATTCATCATCATATTATAGTAAATCTCAATTAGGGTCTGATCCAAAGACCACTGAAAGCAACTGAGTCATTCAAATGACTTCAATAGGCTTCAGCTCAGACATTTACTAATCTTCATGTCCTCCTAAAAACATTTGTTACCAAAGTAGACCCTATCATCCAAGGACATTTTTCCCCCTTAATCCACATAAACCACCTCAGATTGGGTTCTGTGCCAAATGTGCTTTAGCTATCCAAATGGGAAGATAAAATGAATTCAGACCTTTCTGAACGTGGATATATTGTGTCCACCCCTTCATTCAAATTTGTCTTCCCCCACTCCCTAGTCCCTGTCAACTTCTACACAGATGACATCTTTCAACTTTAGTACTAAAGAACTAAGGAAACTGGAATTACAGAGAGTCAGAAAGGCTTGTATCTCTATCCCAAAAACTCAACATTTGATTCTGTGTCTTCCTGAACTTTGTGCACTCATTCACACCAATCTAAAATGAATGCAAAGCGAGAATAAAGTGCTACCAGTCAGAATGGCGGTGGTTTATGCCAGCTTCATACTGCTGTAAATTACTATGCAAGGTGCAACGCAACAGAGAACAAGGCCCTCAAACTTTGACCTCTCCAGTGCCCGGATTCACCAAAGCAGTTGAATACATACTTAACTTGAAGCATGTAAATATTCATATTAAAATCCAAAAGAATTATTCACCTGTTTAAAGATAAGCATATGCTGTGCTTAATCAGAATAATTGTTCCTTAGCTTTCATTGCCTGGATACAGAAAAATGGTATTGTCAGGCAGATGCTGCAATCTGAAACTTAATTCAAATTCTGCAGAAAGGACAAACATGTTATAAACAGTTTTCTAGAGCTACAGTTGTATACAAAAAGGTTGTTTCCCCATCAATCACATTTGTTTATATAACACAACATCACTCAGATTTTTTGGACTTAATTTTTTTTCTTTGAATGAATCTCTTAGAAACTTTTGCGCTGAACCATCTGCAGTAAAAGTAACAAAACATGTTGGAAGAAAAGGAAACCCTTATCTGATTATTTGGGAGACTATTTCAGACACATGAGAAAAAAAGAAATATAATTTAACACCAAATTTTGCAAGATTACTATTATCAATTTTCATTAAAAAACTCTCTCTGACTTGGAGAATTAATTTTATGATGATGTATTTGTTAAACAACATAATAGGTCAAAGTTATTACAACATAAAACATTATCACACTGACATAGAGCCAATGACCAAATGCAAGTAAATGCCATAAATGGCAGCCAGGTAAGATAAATGGGGAGGCAAACCTACTAGTGTTCACTAGACATGAAAGCTGTTTATTATGAATATACCACTGCTCCCAACTAGAGCTGGGGGAAATGTTCTGGAAGACTAGTTAATATACCAAACTTTGCAGTTTTGGTCAACCTGAAAAAAATAGTGAATATGACATGAATTTGGGGAGGACTTGGGTGGAGAAGGTGCTGCCGTCATGATCCTTGAAGCCTTTAGTCCAGTGGAAGGGCATTTAACCAAGAGGTGGAAAAGCTAGATTCAATTCCCTATTCTGCCTGAGGTGGAGAATGGATTTGAACTTCAGTCTTCCTCATCACAGGATAGTCCCCTAAATATTGGGATAGTTTGGTGTGGGGCTTTCTCAGTCTCTACTCTTTAAGCTGTTCCACTGTTCGTAACTAATTAAATATTTATTGAACCAGAGTAAGTAGAGTGATTCTGTAGTGCAGTGCTTGGGGCAATCAGGAACGATATAGGTGATCGAAAATCAAATCCCATCTCAACATCAGGCAGAATGGGGAATTGTACCTATATTTCCCCCATCCTTAATGACCTCCTAAACACTGAACTAAATATTATCAGCAGCTCTCCTTTACCTCTGATTTTGTGAATGCTACGTAATATTATTTTCTATTAAATTGATGAAGATATTTTTATACAATAACATATTTGTTTGATTTTTCTTTGTCTTCTTTACCTTGTACTTTCTTTACATGGGAATTTCTACTTTGTTCTTTGCACTTCCCATGATTCATATCAGAATCTTCAGGGTATAAAGAACTCATACAGCCAATGCAGGTCTTATAATTGATCCTGTTAGTAAGGAATTCAGGCAACCTGTGCAGGGCTTGTAATTGAATTAGTACAGCTTGCCCACTATTGGCTGTTGCCCACCAGAGGCCACCCATGCTAGCTATAGAAGAACTCAGTGAATGCCAGTCAGTCAATGCAATGGCTACCTGTCTTGCTACCTGCTAGGTGGAGTAAAGCCTGACTCTGCTTCAGTTGAACCTGAGTCTGTTAGGCATGGTATCTTGTTCCATGACAAAAGGTTATTAAATAATTTTGCACAAGAACCTCATTGTAACAGGAATAAATCCCCAAATATCCATCATCATCATCCATGTTCACTACTCAGAGAATGAAATATGTAAGTAGCAGAGCAACAAAATGGAAAATAGCTTTTATGACAGGCATCTCCCTGCAGAGTAATGACTAAATGCGTTGTGCCAAATCTTTTCCTGGTGTAAGTCTAATGAAGGCAAGTGAGTTACAACAGGGATGAATTTGGTCCATGATTTTCCATGCATAGTCAAATCCTTTCATTGAGAGCTCTTCCTAGTAACTATAGCCACAAACTCACAGCAGTGAATTGAATGTATGATAAACTTACTCCAGGATGTCATTGAAATGAAGCATTATACTCCTGCACACTAGACTCTTATTATGGAGGTATTTGTAAGCTAGAATCATCATGCTGAGATAGAAAAAAAATCTCATTTTGGAAGTGGGATGGGAATCAATGGGTTAGTGAAGCTTCATTTTTATTTTTGTTAAGGGGAATCTGACCCTACTTTCCATGTCTCTGAAGAGATCCTTAAGAAAGAAAATATCCACCATCCGCTCTGGAGACGTTTTATCACACAATGGTGCCAATACAGAGAAGTATATCTTGTAAATAAAGGAGAGAGGCATTGACCATGAATATATTCAATTCCAAGAACATGATTTTATCTTACTTATCAAATCTTTGCTGCTGGGAAAAATAGAATGATTAATAATATATTTTGAATAGTACCATATTTTCATCTGCCCATTGAACTATAGTCTCATACAAAGAACAGTTAGCTATAGTGATCTTTTTTCCCTCACTCCTCTTCTCTAGGGTGACCAGATGTCCCACTTTAAAGGGACAGTCCCAATATTTGGGGATTTTTCTTATATAGATGCCTATTATCCCCCACACTCTGTCCTGGTTTTTCATGCTTGCTATCTGGTCACCCTACTCTTCTCCCACATTGAGTTTTTCTTTAACAAAAGTTGTCTACTTATCTCTTTTCTGATCCATCTTTGTACTCCTTCTCATGAGACTTGGGATTTTTTTTTCTTTTGTTACAGCTGCCTATTCTCAAGCATCTGTTACGATGTTGGACTGCCCTGTCTTATCAATGGAAAGTCCTGTTTGATTGCTGCTGACAGGGAACAATAAATAGATCTTTTTGTGCCCCTGCTGTTTCTGGCAGGCTACAGGTTGCTGAGTGGAACTATGAAGAAAACAAAATCCCAGTAATAATGAATACTGGGATTGCAAAGGGAAGTAAGCTATTCATAAAGTGAAAAAACTGAACTCAATAACCAAACTGTTGTTTCTCTGATATGTAAAAAGCATATTGTTAGCAACATCTGAACAAAGCAACCCCAAAGTGTTAAAATAAAGCAAGTTTCCAATGAATAAAAAAAGAGCAGCATTCCTTGGGGAAACAGAGAACAAAAAGACTGTCTTTTTGTTCTGTATTTGCACAGCACCTAGCACAGTGAGGTCCTGGTCCATGATGGGGACTCCTTGGCACCACAATAATTCAAATAAATAAAATAATCATCATCATCATCATCATTATCATCATGCTATTCAAAATTCCTGTAAACTAATTAACCAGTCTGAGCAGGTTTTCACATACCAATGTGATAGGCATCCATAAAAAGAAGTCAGGCAGAGCCCTTAGCTCCCAAATATCAGTTTCATCCCACTTTTTTCACATTCAGTTATGCAAATTCACAAAATAAAACTCATTCAGATTAAAGATAGGGTGTGAATTTACAGCACAAGAGGTATTCCCGAACAACTCCCTATGTGGATGCTCTCCTTCTGAAATAAGAGTGCTTTGTTCATGTTTAGCTTAAATCACTTTCAAAGACTGCACAATTAAGACCTCAAAAAGTAGTTGTCAATGGGAAATCATCACTGAGTGAGGATATTTCAGGTGGGGTTCTTCAGGGATTGGTACTAGGCCTGACTCCATTCAATATTTTCATCAGTGAAATCAAAGTACACCTGTGCCTCACTACAACGCGACCCAATATAACACTGGTTCACATATAGCATGGTAGCAGCGGGGCTCCAGCAGCACTTTAAAGGGTCCAGGGCTCTGGCTGCTGCAGGGAGCCCAGGCCCCTTTAGATCATCACTGGAGCTCTGATGCTGCTACCCTCAGGCTGTGGCAGCAGGGCTCGGGCAGCGCTTTAAAGGGTCTGAGGCTCCGGCTGCTGTGAACCCTTTAAATCACTGCTGGAGCCCTGCCGCTGCTACCTCAGGGCTGCGGCAGCGGGGCTCTGCCAGTGATTTAAAGGGCCTGGGGCTCCCTGCGGCTGGAGCCCAGAGCTCTTTAAATCACCTCTGCAGCCCTGCAACCGCTACCCCGATATAACGGTGTTTCACCTATAACGCAGTAGGGATTTTTGGCTCCCCACATCCGCGTTATATCAGAGTAGAGGTGTATATGTAAAATTACTGCCAATAGAATTTCTGGATGACACAAAGATTGCCACAGTGATAAGTGATGAGACCAGGACAGTCCCACAGTGTGATCTGGATCATTTGGGAAGTTAGGCCCATTCAAATAAAATGTTTTTTTTTAATACAGCCAAAGGCACAGTTGTACATTTAGGAACAAAGAATGCAGGCCATTCCTACGGAATAGGGGGTTATAATCTGGAAAACAGTGACTCTGAAAAACAATTTAGGGGTCAGAATGGACAAAGAACTCTGTGTGAAATTCCAATGTGATATTGTGGCAAAAAGAAACAATGCAATCCTTGGCTGTCTAAAGAATGAAGTAGTGACGAGGAATAGGGATCTGATTTGACCTCTGTATAAGGCATTGGTGAGACCAGTGCTGGAATGCTGCATCCAATCTGGTGTCCACATTTTAAAAAGGATGTTGAAAACTTGGAGAAGGTGCACAAAAATGATTCAAGGGCTGTAGAAAATCCCTCACAGTAAGAGACTATAAAGAGCACAATTTGTCAAAAAGAAGATTGAGAGGTGACTCTATTGCAGAGTGTAAGTACCTTCCTGGGGAGAACATGCTGAGTGCTAAAGGGCTTTTTAAATCTAGCAGAGAAAGGCATAACAAGAACCAATGGCTGGAAGCTGAAGCCAGCCAAATTCAAATGAGAAATTAGGCACACATTTTATCAGGAAGGGTGATTAACCTTTGAAACATACTACCAAGGGAAGTGGTGGATTCTCCATCTCTCGATGTCTTCAAAGCAAGACTGCATGCCCTTGGAAGATATGCATTAGCCAAGCAAGTTATTCAGCTCACTACAGGGGTACCTGAATGAAAGTTAATAGCCTGTGATATATGGGAAGCCAGACTAGATGATCTAATGGTCCCTTCTGGCCTTAAATTCTATGAATCTGTGAATGAATTACATACTCCTCCAGGCAGGGATCATAGTTCTATTCGCAGTGCAAAATGCCACACACAACTACAGTGCCATATACATATGTTCTATTATAAATTGCATAAAAAATAATAGTATAGCATCGTATAGCAGACAAGATAAAAGTTAACTTGCTTTGATGCAATGTATTTGGCTGCATTGTTACACTTTATAATACAAAATCCTCAACACCGTGCTGCAGAGCTTGAGGGTAAAGCAGCCATTCTATGAACCAGAACACTGTCCTGGGAACCAATAAAAGGGCCCATGATAACTTTCATACCTCTCGTGTAAATAATTCCACTAAGTACATGATCTAGCAGTAAGATGGATGATGCTGATTCACAGTGTTGTAACATAAAATATATTGATAGGAAGACATGATAGAAAGATGGCTACACAATATAAAGTCATTGTGCTATGAATATTTTGCAGCTTTCTGAAACACTATTCAGCGGCATAGAGGCTCTCCATCTAGCAAAGACTGAGTGCCACTGCTGTACAGTTATTTCTTGGTTTTCAAATGCAAATTCAGAAACACAGAGCATTGCAGCTAGGTACAATAGTTGAGTTGTTATAATTTGAATTAAAGTGTAAACTCTGTTTCTAACCATTTCCTACCAGGTACTTCCTTCCACAAGAAGTCAGAATAGGGAAAAGGGAGGTCAGGATTATGGAGAAAGAAATGCATTGCTTATAATATGGAAAACTATCAAAAAGAAATCTAGTGTTCTGGATTTTCAGTATCTTAAACAAAAAATATCTTTACCAACAGGTAATAATAAATAACGTCTCCTCCTTCAAATATTTTCTACATTTAGCAGGGATGGTGGCAGTTTATTTTTATAACCTTCAACTAAACCATAAGTTTTTAAATGTAGAATATTTATTTTAAAATTATAAATCCAACCTGTTATTTATAATATTGTTGTTGCTGAATATTTTTTGATCCAGAAGTGAAACACCTGCATCATAGAAAATCCTGATGCAGAGAAATATTTGAGAACATTTCTGAACACATCTTTGTTGTAGTATTTCAATTTTCCTTTTCAACCATCGAGGAAATGTGCAAACTCAGTTCTAGAGCAAAAGCTGAACAGGCTGGAAATTTTAAAGGACAGATCCCTAGCTAGTGTAAACTGGGATAGCTAAATGCCTTCAGTGATTTACACCAAGTATCTGATCCTAAAAGTTTATCTAAGGATCATAAAAGCAACAGTAATACACTGCTCTTCTCAGTTATTAGAAAGTTAGCCACAAATGATTGATATAGTTTCTATGAATGCTCATTTATTATCCAGAGTGTTAACTAGTGATCAAAAGCTGTAGGTTATGGCACATCATCTTTATTTTATATATTTTTATTTGGAATAAATATAAGAAAAAACATCTTCCCCAGATTGCAGGCATCTGTTACACAATTTAAAGAGACAATTACATAAAAAAATAAGTTAGGAGCTTTGTCTTGCGTCCAAAACCAGAAAATAACCATACAGACATCAAAACAAATCCAAATGAAAGCTCAGCCTCAAGTACCAGTCTTTATATACCTTCCCAAGAGTCTGCACAAATAGATAGAATTTGGAACATGCCCTCAAGGTCAACAGATCTGGGCTAATTTGAACCAAGGAGGAAAATAGGTTTCAAAGCCAAGAACCCCAGGGAGAAAACAGCCAGCAAGTTACTCATCCAAAGTGATACTCAAGTATCACTTCTGACAACAGCACTAGCACTAGCAGTATCACGCAGGAAGAGAGGCCATCACTGATGTAGGTAGGCCTCAAACTATAAAGGGGTTAACACCTTAAAGTCTACCTGGAAACAAAGAGGTAGACAGTGCAAACTGAGGAGCACTGCTGTCATGTACTCATGGCAAAAGGCACTGCTAAATATGCATACTGTTACATTCTGCACAATCGTCCAGTTCTAGAAATGGTTTCAGTGATTGGAAAAACTGGAAATGGGCTTGATTAGATTTTTGCAAAACTACATTGGTTGTGATTTGATCTTGCAAAACTGAAACTAGAAGTGGTTTGAGTATCGCTCCCATCTTAGCCAAGAAATGGTTCTGGTTTGCATCCATTTTTAATGAAAGTGAAGGCTTAGGTCGTCAGTCATGGTAAACTGATAGTCAGTAGAGTTATGCAAGGTCACCTCAGCTCAGGATCTGGCCCAATGTCTTTAAAGAGATAGAAAGTAAGGAATGTTTGAGATAAATTGCTGGGTAACCTTTCAGGACACCAATTACAGAAACCCTAAAGCCTGTTGTATAAAACAATTTTAGATTTCCTGTTCACCTTCTTCCTATCCCTGTAGCAACTTAAACTCAGATGTCTGACTGTATTCTAATCTCCTTTTGTTATTGAGTATATTACCTTTTTGTCCCTAGATAGCTTTAAAACATACAGATCTTGAAGATTGAGATGCTTTGTTTGGAAATTGGTGCAGGGGGCTTCTAGCCCACTTCCAATTATATTTTGTGAAACAGGCTCTCTGGAGGTTCTCAATGAAATGTTTTTTCATTATTGCTCAAATTACATCTTCAGGTTTATTGACAACAATCCTGTAGCTGGTGAGCTTCTGATGTAAACTAGCCTTCACCATGTGGGCTAAGGTATACAAGGAAAGTGATGTTAAAAACTGTACAGCAAAAAACATATAATTCCATCTCTGCAGAGTGATATCAAGTAAATGGCTATCTTATTGCATAGATCATTGTTATAATTTGGGAAGAAATAAGCTTATTTCTCATGCAGCACGATTTGTGAGATGAAATGATATCCTTTGTTGATTTAATGACAGGTTATTAGCTAAACAATGATTTACAAATTTCTTTCCAGAACAAATGAAAGAAGTCAGGTTGTGAGCCTGACTCTAGCAGCCATTTCAACTGTTCAGTCTGATGTATTGGGTATTCATAAGTTTGCATTGCTTGGTGCCTCAGTTATAAAATTCTGTTAAATATGGAGGGCTGGGGAAGAAACACAGATTAGATATATTTAAATCAGTTTCTGGAATGGACTTTTCCTGCCTGACATACCACTTGCACCCACCTTCCTGCAAAAGGCCTCATATACAATGCACAGGTGTCCATGTTCAGCTCAGCTACAATGGGTTTAAAATGGTTTGAATGCTTGCAATTAAACATGAGCAGGTGGAATGCTGGATTTCCTCTAGGGCAGGTTTACTCCATGAAACTGTTTAAAGGCAATAGGTATCTTGCAGTACAAAAGTGAATTTATATAATGTAGAAGTGTAAAGTCTGATGTTGCATCTTAGTGTTTGTTTTCTGTGTAACTTGTTGTTTGCTCTTACTACTTTATCTGTGAATCCATGATTTTTCTATTAAATAAACCTTTTGTTTAATTTTACCCAAGCAGGTCTCTGTTGTGTAAACGGTGTGGCATGTGGGTGTGCCAAAATGAACTGATAACTAACAGGAGAAGGCTGGTTTCATGTCTTAAAAGGTGACAAACCACAAGGGCAAGTCTGAGTGTCTGGTAGTTAAGAACTGAAAGAAGTAACTACGCTGGAAGAAGCCAGGGTAAGACTTTTATCCTTATGGGCTGGCTACAGATGTCAAGGCTCCAGGCCACAACAGCAGAGCATTAAGGCAACCAAGGTTACAGAGCAGACAGTGATAGAACCCCTTACTGGTCTAGGTGATCTCCAAAAGTCACAATGGGGTGGGGCAAAACTCTTTCTCAGCACAGCAGGAAGTAAGCTTGAAAGATGTAGGCATTGGTGCTTCATTAGGTGCATATGGGCACAGAAGGTCTATCATATGCATGGAGGTGGGACCCCGCTCTGATTCCTGCTGGGAGCGCACAGTTCCTGGGTCTGTTGGGTGCTTCTCATTGTCAGAGGAAGATTATATGTTTCTGTTGAGAGGTGTTTCAGCAGCGATGTCATTTGCTTGAGGAGGACAATTCTGTCCAGTGCTGGTAGCTGTTAGGCAGGAAGGAAGAGGTCCAGACTTGGAATCACTATAAAAACAACCTACTTACATATGCCCTGCCAAACCAATGTTCTGTACAACACAATGGCTTTGTCTTTGCAACAATGAGAAATAGAATTTGAAAGCTGACCACACAGAGATTAGAGATCTGCTCCCATTCATCATTCCTTCCCCAGAGTATCCAGGTTGTGTAGTCTCTCTCTACCAACTATAAACTCTTCTGATGCTCTTAAACCTTACCATTCTCACTCATGGCCATTGTTCCAGGACTCACATCAATTTCACGTGCCAAGAAGAATCATCCTGTCTAAAATCTGGACCTACTTCCTAGCTCTTTTGACATGTATCTTTTTAATTGCTACATGGTTCTGCTTAATCACAGTTTAAATAAATTAAACATTAAATTTTAGTCAGCAGCTCATAGAGTTGTGCTATGTTTGAAGGTGGCCAAAACTTAGGACACCACTTGTAACAGGAAGTGATTGATGCTGGCCGTCAGCCTCTAGTTATGGCTCCCTGATAACACTAAAAAATCTTTTGCACATGGAAGAGTTCTGCTACTGCTACCATGTCACATGCTCTGTATGTGGCAGAGAATATTTGATGATTAACAGCTGTATGATAGAAAAGGTGATGGAACAATATTAAATGGTTCTCAGAGAATGACTGATGAAATTCCAGAAGGTAATCCTTTAAGCCTAGGTTGCAATATAGACCTTTCTCCAGAAAGAATACACCAGGGGCGGCAACCTTTCAGAAATGGTGTGCCAAGTCTTCATTTATTCACTCTCATTTAAAGTTTCACATGCCGGTAATACATTTTAACATCTTTAGAAGGTATCTTTCTATAAGTCTATAATATATAATTAAACTATTGTTGTATATAAAGTAAATAAGGTTTTTTAAATGTTTAAGAAGCTTCATTTAAATTAAATTAAAATGCAGAGTCCCCCAGACTGGTGGCCAGGACCTGAGCAGTGTGAGTGCCACTGAAAATCAGCTTGAGTGTCACCTTCAGCACGTGTGCCATAGGTTGCCTACCCCTGGAATACACTATATCTCAGTTACACAGCACCAGAGAACACAGCTGTCAAAGAAAATTCCCATTCTAAAACAAGATAATGATAAGAGGCACCAATCCTATATTTCACAGCTAGATCTCTCAGTCATGTCAGTGGAATCTTTGGGTGGACAAAGAATAAAACCTCAGTCCTTTGTATGGGACAGCATGGCCTGAAAACTGCTGGAAAATTATAGCTTTCTAATGGTAACCTCTGTATATTTGGACCTTTATTTTAACAGCATTTATCAGAGGTAGGCTGTTCAAAACCTGAATCCAGATCCATACTGTATGGACCAAATTTCCAGGGTCCATAGATTTTGTTTGGTTTCTCTAGCAATGGCTTCCTACAAACATCAACAAACAGACAACACAAATATAGAATAAGGAGACTCATAACTTTATCATGTCTCACAATATTTTGTATTTTTATGGTTCATGTGGACCCTGCTGGGGAGTGTTAAATGTTCTCCAGTGCATGCTAACACAGTACTGTTTGAATGGGACTACGCTAATGTGAACTAGGACACTTTCAGTTTATGCCAGCAGCTTGTACCTGGGCCAGTTACTGTGCAACATGCTATGGCACACTAGAATTTACACCTTACTGGTGAGGACTCTGGCAGTAAACCCTATGTGGAAACATTGACTTTCAGTTAAAAAAAATATTTCTATTCCATGTGATTATGGAGATGAGATTGTAAAATGCATCAAGGGTATCCCAAAGGCGCAATACCCAGAAAATAAATAAAAAGTTATTATTTTTTAAATCACATGATGTGTAAGCCAATCTCATGATGTTTTGGGTGCTGACTCAACTTTTGAATAGCAATAGGAAGGAAATGGTTTTTCCATCCTGTAATTTTTTTTTTTTTAAAGAAAATTCCCATCCCAAAGCAGGAGGAAAACTCAAAATACCAAAAATTTTCACACCCCAAAAAATCAGTGTGGGTCAATTAAAACATTTTGTTTTGATCATTTTGAAATGTTTAAATTCAGTTTTGACCATTTTGAAATGTTTTAATAAAAATTTACTAAAATTTGTTTAAATTTCCAAACAAACCAGTACTTTTAGTTAAAAAATGTTTAAAAAACACCTTTTTTTTTAAGTTGAAAAGTTCATCAGAACTGATCCTTTTCCACAAAAGGTTTCAGTTTCAACAATCAGCATTTTATGACAAAAGTTTTTTGTTGAAAAACACTCAAACAATTCTGAACTCTTGGGACTGGAAATACTAAAGATACACTGTTAGAAGTGAGGGTGGTGCTTCCTGTGTCCTGACTCCCACTTGCACAGCACACAGTACTTGTGCACAGACTGGCTCTATTTTTTTTTCAATTTACAAACAATAGATCCCTACCCCAGGTTCTCTGCTCAATGGTCTGTGAAGGGATGTTGGATGGGATGGGATCTGAGTTACTGCAGAGAGTTCTTTCCTGAGTTCTGGCTGGTGAGTCTTGCCCACATGCTCAGGGTTTAGCTGATCGCCATATTTGGGGTCGGGAAGGAATTTTCCTCCAGGGCAGATTGGCAGAGGCCCTGGAGGTTTTTCGACTTCCTCTGCAGCATGGGGCATGGGTCACTTGCTGGTGGAATCTCTGCAGCTTGAGGTCTTCAAACCACAATTTGAAGACTTCAATAACTCGGACATAGGTTAGGGGTTGTTACAGAAGTAGATGGGTAGGGTTCTGTGGCCTGCTTTGTGCAGGAAGTCAGACTAGATGATCATATTGGTCCCTTCTGACCTATGAGTCTATGAGTCTATAAACTGAGTCACTTGATGATTGCCTTCAAGTGGTTTGTAGAAGTGTAGCTAACCAGAATTTAGTAAACTATTCTCTTGAAGATGCACAAGAAGAAATAGAAACTTTCCTCTCACATAGTTCATACTGTACTACTTCATTAATAAAAATAAGTTTTTACTGACTTTTAGTTTTTGTCACTAATAGCAGCTAGAAATCTGAATAAAAACAAGGAGCGACTCTGTTTGAGTAAGAAGGTATCAATATTAGGTGGTCACATTTTACAGTAGACGGAACTTTAAATGAAGCAAATTAAACCACTGATGCCTCAAAATGACAACTAACAGTCCTTTTCCTCACTCACAATAGGCACTGGTTGGGCCCTAAATAAAAACATAAAGACGGCGAGGGGCAAGAAAGGACTTTGATGAGCCATGTGAATTTGCCAGAACTCAAGACCTAGAAGGAGCTTTGCTTTTACAAAGAAAAACTGTTGGTGGTCCAAATTTCTGGGCTCTTTTACACAATTAGTGTTTTTATGCATAATTTTTGTATTGAAATACTGTACGTTTCCCAGGCAAATGTCCGCCACTTGAAAATATACAATATAGGCCAGATTTTTGGTGGTGCAAACCAGATCTACAGTGGGGCTTATGTGGCCAGCCTAAGACATCTCTTGTAGAAGGGAATCCTCAAGTGGTATAGATGTAGTGTAACCTGTTCTATGTCTGCCACCCATTTGCACAACCAAGTAAAAGGAGAATGACCAGGATGCACTTCTGCTTCAGCTAAAAGATTGAGGCAGCCCCGCAGCTGCTCTAAATTGCTTCTTAAGAATGGATTGGTACCAGAGAATCTGAAAGCTACAAAATGTCTTACAACCTTCTTTATGGAGAACACCTCTCAGCTGTATCAGATGCTAAATGATCAGTCCTTAGGATTTGCCATTGCATGTCTCTTTCCCCCCCCCAAAAAAATTATTTTAAACATATAATCTGTTTACAGTGGCTAAAAACTAAGCTATATGAAAGTTAAAAAAATTGGCTCATTAACATATGTTCCAATAGAAAGCTACACTGAGAACAAGTGGATTAGGCAGGCCAATAATGGAACAGTGAGCCAGTCAGTTTAAGAGATCTCTTTTCATTTACCTAACTGGATAAAAAATGCAATTAAATTCATTTAAACCAGGGATAGCTGAGTTGTAGAAACCTAATCTGACTTAACTTGAGCTGCACACCCACTCCTTGATCCCTCCTCCTGATGCATTTCTGAGCTACTGGGTATGTGATAATAAGAAAAGAAACAGAGGGAGAACTAGTTCAACCCAATTTCATTAAACAGATGTCATTACACACAGAAATTGGGCAGGGAAAGACATGTAATTGATAACATAACTAGATTTTCAGTTTGCTGCCAGTGCCTACCAGAGATTTGAACTCGTGCAAAGAAGACACTCTGAGCTCACAAAGGTATTGTGGTTTTCTGGTTAGCATCATGATGAAGCACAAGTAGAAAATCGCATTGCTATGCTGGCATGCCATTAGTAAAAAAAAGTTCAGAATACTTCAAGCATGGGAGCCAAACGGATCATCAAACAACACTGAGAACAAGATCACTGAATTATGACTTTTTCCTGAATGTGAGTCACAGAGAGAGAAAGAGAGAGAGAATTTGAGAGACTTGAGGAATACATCCATGCACATAGGAGCGTGACCATCAATGGAACAATAATGCACAATATGATGCTATTAGAATTAGACTACTCAGGTTGCAGCATGGCTGTTTATTCAAATTTACCAGAAGTGTTTTCGCTAAAGATGTAAAATATTTCATTGTAATCCAAGAAGTTAAAAAAAGTTTTCAATTTAAAGTTCAGCCCACTCATAGAGACGCAGTGCATGATTTTAAAAATGTATTTTATGGGGAAGTGTCTCTTTATGCCAGTGAAAATCTGGCTACTCAGAAACTGGCACAGAGACTGACATTTGATTACTATGGCCCTAATTAATCTCATGCCTAACTTCAGTCACATTTATTTTCATGCCTAATTTTAAGCACATATTCAAGTGCTCTGGTCCATCAGTAATCATGTTATTATTCAGTTGTCTTATATAACAGATTTGTTACGTTTTTCAGCGTATCAGCAAAGGGACGCATTTATTCAAATTTACTTGTGGATAAATTAGTCTGACTGTCTGTGTAGGGCCAAAAATAGCATACAAGTTTGCTTATCCAATCAGAAGGAAAATGATCAATAATGATATATTGATCAACTTTCATTCTGCTGCAGCAACATCAGATAGAAGGTTTACACCTACATCAGCCATTTAGTGTAACAGAAACAAAGTAATGTAAAAGGGCATCGTTACTTAATGAAGTTCTCCTCTCTTTGAGGATAGTTTTCTTGGAAAGTATTGTTTCCTAAAGCAAACTTCATTATAATTATGCCTTGGCTGTTTCTTACATTACAAGTTTAAAGTTTTATAAGCAAAAATATACCACTTTTAAGTCATTTAAAACAAATTGGAATTATAGAACTTAAGAGACTGAAAAGACATATCAGACCATGAGCTGTATCCCATTGTAGGAGCAGAATTAATCCAACCTCTTCTCCAAATAGAGGCTGTACATTGGTCTCAGGCACAAAAATTCTGCCTTTTTGAAAAAATCTACCACTTTGAGGTTTAAGATAGTGAATACCACTGAAACTGATGAACTGCCTCAAACTGGAAGAAACTTTTTTGGTTTTCAATATTAAATTAATACTACTTTTCCCTATTAGACATAGTACTGAGTCCAAGTCTGAAGGAGTACAGTTCCTTCATTTGTTATTTAACTAAGAAGACAAGTGGATTTCTCAGCCTGGTCCCAACATTATATACTCCCCATCCCACCCCACCCCCATTATATAGTCCAAAAGTACCCCCTTCCTTAGGTTTGGCCATACTCGTAATCCAGTTAAACAATAACAGAACATAAACTTCAGTAAAAATTTTCTCCCGATGTTAGTTCTTCCAATGGATTCTCTGAAGCACTTCTTCTATTCCATCACTTACCTCTTGTCATGGAACTCCTTTTATATCCTTTGATAAATGAAGGGAAGGTAGCTCTCTTTTCTGTATCAGAGCGGTAGCCATGTTAGGCTGGATCTGTAAAAAGCAACAGAGAGTCCTGTGGAAACTTTAAGGCTAACAGATGGAGCGTAAGCTTTTGTGGGTGAATTGACAAAGTGGGTATTTACCCACGAAACCTTATGCTCAAATACATGTTAGTCTTAAAGGTGCCACAGGACTCTCTGTCCCTTTTTTGGACACCCAGCCAGCCAATTAACTACAAAATCCCTGTTAGTAGTTGTTCTTTACTTGCTTTACCTGTAAAGGGTTAAAAAAGACCACAGGTAAAAGGAATGGAGTGGGCACCTGACCATTAGAGCCAATGGAAGGGCTAGAATTTTTTACAATTGGGAGAAAAATGTTCCCTTTGTCAGTCTGTTGTTGTTCTCCAGAGAGAGGGGACAGAGCAAAGACGGGGCTGGAGCTATGCTGTAAAAGCTGTGTGCCAGGTATGAAAATCACCAGATCATATCTTGAAACTACTTATTTGAAACCCCCAGATATGTAAGTAGATCAGGAAATGTCTAGGAAGACACAATTAAGTTTATCTCTTTTATTTTTTTAATGGCTTGTGGACTCCTCTGTGCTAACCCCCAAATGCTTTTGTTTTGCTTGTAACCATTAAGCTGGACCTCAGAAAACCATTCTTGATGCTTAATTATTATATTTGCTCTTTTTAAATCTAGCAATAGCCTAAGTTCCAGATGTATTTTTTTTTAAATAACATTTACCTTTTTTAAGAATAGGATTGGGTTTTTGTGTCTTAAGGGATTTGTGCATGTTGTTTAATTAGCTGGTGGCAACAGCTGATTTCCTTTATTTTCTTTCTCAGCTCTCTCCGAAGAGGGGATAAAAGGGCTTGAGGGTACCCCACAGGGAAGAATTCCAATGTGTGCCTTCCTGGATTCAAAGGGTTTTGGTTTTTGTTTGCATTTGGGTGGTGGCAGCATCTACCTGTACAAGGTCAGAGAAAAGCTGTAACTTTGCGAGTTTAATACAAACCTGGAGTGGCAGGTGTTAATTTTTAGAGTCCTTGTGGGCCCCCATCCTCTGCACTCAAAGTTCCAGAGTGGGGATTTAGCCTTGACGATCCTAGTTGGAGCTAAGCAGGTGGGCACTATGACTCAGCAGTAATTAGACTGCCTATTGACAATGTGTTCAAGCTTATGGCATCAGGAAGTCTGAACAGAAGAGCCCTGCATCCTCTATTAAGTATCTTAAAAGTACAATGCTCTTTTAGAGTAAGATTATACGTTAGGACTTGTCTACACGGTTTTAGTTTGAAACCAGTATCATTAAAGCGAAACATTCCTTTTTGTGGATGCAGTTATACAGGTATAAAGGAGCTTACACTGGTATATCTTATTCCCATATCTTTATTGGACTAAAATATGCTTGTATAAGGATCCTCCAAATCAGTATAACTGCATCTACGCTGGGGTGTTATAGATTTAATTGTTTTGGTTAGGAAATAAAAATCACATCCATAACAAATAGTTAAATCAGTACAAAAACTGGGTGTGGACTAAGCCTTGGAGATTTATGTTTAACAAAGTATATCAACAATCAGTCATGAAAACCGAGACATTTTTACCCTAAAACAAAAATGTAGCATTAAAAGAATGATGGTGAGTGGAACTATACAAAAGCCTCATACGAAAGTACAAATAACTGATAATGGGCTAAAGACATTGAAGTCCGGGCACTATGGGCCTGTTTCTGATTGCACACTTCTATAAATCACTAGTTATTCCGTGGTAGTCAATGGAATAATACCAAGTGTATATAAAAAAAAATACAGGCATATGTGGGGCTAGAATGCACTCTTAAGCCTCCAAGTGAATCTAACCTAGGAGATTAATGGCCCAAAAGTACTTAGCTCTTGTATCAGCTGGCCAAGATATGAAAAAATTGGTTTGGTTTCAATCCATATACGGGTGTCCACATTAGGGAAAAAAAAAACACTTCACACAAACATCTTGGTAGTCTCTGAGAAGGTCAGAATCGACTGAACATGGAGACTAATCTATTCTCTCACCTTTACAGAGTCATTCTTTCTAGATTGCATTGTAACTAACAGCGGTTCTGCTAAATTTGTGTTAGAAATATTGTGAGCCTTAATGTAGACCAGCTGCTGATGTTTTAAGTACTATAGCACCTAAACCTGCTCAAAGCAGCCAGTCTACAATCAGAACTTTGCTAACAACAACGGAACTGAACTAGTGTTAGTAATAGTGGGATATATGCACAAAATGTCCCTAGTGTACACGAGAGCAGAACCTGCACATATATGTACATGCAAGAGAGTGAGTTTGCACAGTGTGCTAGGGATTGTCAGTTTCTGTCTATTTATACACAATTTAGCGCAATGCGTTCCTGATTCGGCTGAGGCCTGTAGTCGTTATCTCAGTATATAAAATAATAATGCTCATTCTGTGTCAGACTTCTTGCATTGACTCAGAGCAGTGCTCCGCAGTGGACAGGCAGGGAGACTCTTAACAGTAAAAGGTGCACTACCCAGAAAACGGAATCCTAATGGTTCCCCCATCTTGATATAGGTACATACAACACCAGCTACCAGTACAGTGTGCATTGTAAAAAACATTTGAGGAATGTTTCATACTATAGTAGTGATCCCAGTCTACGTCATCAACAATTTTGTGGATTTATAGTTTTGCAGAGGTTTGAGTAATAAACCTCTTCATGCTTTTTATAACAGAGCTGGTCAAAAAGAATTTCAGCAAAACTTTTTTTTCTGTTCAAAAATGCTGTTTCACCAAAACTGAAATGTTTTGTGAAAATGTGCGCATTTCAATGAAAATATTTCTCAGGGGAGGGAGGGAGGGAGTCAATAGCCTAGTGGTTAGGGCATTTGACGAGGTTGTAGAAGACCCATGTTAAGTTCCTGCTCAGGATCAGACAGAGATGTTGGCTACTCTTCTATCTGTCTCGGTTTAGTTTCTGGCCAGCCCTATTTTATATACTGTTTTTCACTTACATCCCATGCCTGCAATTTATTGTGCACTGGTTGTTTTTAGTGGGGCTCTACATGGGCTCTGCAATCTGGTTGCACACAAAAAATTACAGGCTTAGGGCCCAGGAGGAAAAAAAATCATAAAAGGATCTGTCAGACTCAACCTCTAGGCTCCAAAACAATTGACCTTAATCCATGTAGGCTAAAACTGATTTAGCAATGATAACTATTAATACCTTTTTTTTCTTTTTGCATGTGTCAATTGTTGAGATTATTATATTTTTGACCATTTTGGAAGAGCATACAACCCATAATGAACCACTAGAAATACAGACTGCACTTGCAAATTACCTACATTTCTGTTACATTTTTTACACAGTTCCTTCTGAATATGGCAATTAACCTCTTCTTCTTCACAGTAAAGTTTTCGTAGATGCAAGTTTCTTTTTTATTGATGCTCTTTTTCCAATACTCAAGAAAATTTCAATTTCCCTTTTCTTTCTTTCTTTTTTTGTTTGTTTTTTTGCCTTAGCCTGGCACTCTCTTCTGGTGCCAAAAAGTAGGACTGACCTTCCACGGGACTAAAATGAACTACAGTTCTCTCCTTATACTTCTTTTTTCACCTCCTTGTTCCAAGTTCATTTGTAGCTTTACTGCCAGCACTAAAACCACTCTCTGGGTTGCAATGGAAATATCAATCAACTGCATATTTTACATTGTTCTTTACTGATCCTCCCCGACCCAAGCGGAAGGTATGATGCTGGCTAATGTGGTTTTCTGGCAATTTTTTTTTTTTTTTTTTTTGGAAATGGGCAGAGAAAACCGCATGTTACTGTTACTGTCACTCCATCAGGTCCACTCCTGCAAGGCAAGTGATCAGCACATCCCTGCCAATCTGATTAATATAAACCTTCAATATGGAGCTCCGTGAGAGTTGGAGGCAAGTGCGGTGAGGGGACAACAGCCACGATTTGGATTCAGAATATACATTCTGCAGGGGAGGAACCTATAAAATGTATTTTTAAAGTATTGAGGAAACCTACATTGAAACAACCAAGTATTTTAAAATAATACCAATCTGCTTCATTTATTTGGTTGTCAGAAACATAGAGAAGAGTTATCCATCTTTCAGTATTAATTTATGAATACACAGGTTAAGAACAATACAGTATGAGAAATACGGTAGATTTCTCAGCCAGTTCACAGACAGCCTGTTTTTCCATAACACTACATTCCATAAGTGTAAGCTTTGCATTTGTTCTTGAATGTCAGATTGAAATGAAGGTGATTAGGGGATAGCCTGGGATTGATAATATCGGGATTTAATTCTCAACTTTGCCATAAGCTTCCTGTGTGACCTTGAGCGAGTCTCTTAGTCTCTCTGTGCCTCAGCTCCCCATTTGTAAAATGGGAATAATGGCATTTGCCGACCACACAGAGATGTTGTAAATATATAAAAAGCTCCCTAGTTATTCAACACATTATCGGACTCAGTTCCCCCGTCCACCCCACCAGGTTCCATTGACATACCCTGGGTGCAAGACTGCCAGTGGAAGGAAGCTGGTTTGGACCAGTTATAGCAACAAAATGTGCTACATTGTCCACTCCATCAAGGATCTTGCAATCGGAAAACACAGCCAGAGATGGGATATGGCCTGGCTCATTCAGCCCCTAGCTCCTTCAAAACGCTTCCCACAGGGTCACACCACCACTGTCTCTTTCCATCCAAGAAGGACAGTAAAAACATGTTCTGTTGTCTGTAACAATCTTGGGGTTCATTAAATAACAAACCAGTGAAGGAGAAAGGAATAAAACTTTAATAAAACAAGCTGGAGAGTGTCTCTGGTGAACTGTGGCACACAGCCCTGTTCCCAACCCTTGCCTACAGGGCACATCTCCAAATTCCTATGTTCATAATACTTTCCCTTATCAGGAAGCATCACTAAATTATTATCTCCTACAGACATATCTCTACATTGTCCCCTGAGAATGAACCCCTCACAGGTCACAGCTGTTCATAATTTGCACTCCCTTGTGCCAGTGATGGGCAAACCAGTCCCTACTGTATCTACCTTATGATGTTTTGTTATGTGCTTTATAGTTTGAAAACTAAATCATTTGCAAACTACTAAACTAAAGAGGTCAGGTCCTTAGCTGGTATTAGTATAGTTGCCATTGATTCCTCCACTCTGGGTGATGTAAAACAAGTACCAGAGAGATGTTGATATAAGGTTTTCTAATGTCATTAATAACAATTGGATCACAGTGTACTGCTACTGTACCATTTAATTTCTATCAGCTCTTACTGAAGTTCATAAGGTTTCAAATCTCTTCTTGTTACATTACATAGCTACATTTATTAGGGTAAAATTTCATTTAAATTCCTAGCTCTCCTTGCTGAAATAATACACTAGTGAGCAGAGAGACTGGTAAAAATAAATAAATTCATCCATGAGAACTGCTAAAGTCTTCACATATGAAAACATTGCTCCAGTAACTGTTTATAATATGAGTATCTCCTATATAAAGATGTTTTATATATATAAAATAAAATTCCCCTCTCACCCCTATGGGTGGTATATGTCTTCCTCAACCTTGGGTCCTCTACCAGAGGCCTGGGAGTTTGAGGGTTCTGCGCAGTATCTTAGCTGTTCCTAGCACTGCACTCTTCTGGACAGAGAGCTCTGATGTTGTTCAGGATCCTGTTGGAGACCATCACCCAGCTAGGGCAGTCACAGCCCCGTAGTTGCCTCCTACCCACACCACTGGGACCACTTTGGCCTTACACTTTCCACATCTCTCTAGTTCCTCTTTCAGGCCTGTTACTTCTCCAGCTTCTCATATTCCTTCTTCCTGAGTTTGCTGTCACTTTGGCACTGCCCTATATCTATCACCACCGGACTGTCTCTGCTCCTTGTCTATTGCCACGAGTCTGGTTGATTGGCCAGTACCTGCCTGTCCGTCTGGATCTGGAAGTCCCACAGAATCTTAGCCCTGCTATTCTCCACAACCTTTCTGTGGAATCTCCCATCTGGGTCTTTGGGAGGGTCTAGTAGCCCATACGCTGTGCAGATGTTCCTGTACACAATGCCAGCCACTTGGTTGTGCGGCAGTGTATGCTGTTCCTGCCTGCATCTTACATCCTGCCACTATGTGTTGGACTGTCTCTGAGGCGCTCTCTGCACAGTCTGCACCTTGGGTCCTCTCTAGTGTGGTAGAGTGTGCGCATAGACCCCTGCTTTGAAATGAGAATCTGGTGCTCAGTGCCTGTTCCTGTGCTGCTATGATCAGTGCCTTCAGTGGCCTCTTTTAGTCCAGCCGCTTTCCAGCCACTGGTAGGATTTCGCCAATGTCAGCCACCTCAGCTATCTGTCGATGGTACATCCCATGCAGGGTCTTGTCTTGCCATGCACTTCTTCTGCTTGGTCTCCCCATGTCTGCTGCTGCCTCAGGCATTCTCTCAGCAGCTCATCTTTGGGGCCATCTTACTGATGTACTCCTGGAAGTTCCTGGTTTCATCCAGGACAGTGGCTTTGACGCTCACCAAGCCCGCCCGCCTTCTTTCCGGCTGGTATACAGTCTCTGGGTGTTGGACTTGGGTGGAACCTCCGTGCATTGTGAGGAGCTTTCCGGTTTTACATCGGCAGCCTCCATGTCCTCCTTTGGCCAGCTCACTATACCGGCAGGTATCTGATGACCGGCAGGGCGTATCCGTTGATGGCCGTGGATCTTGTTCTTCCCACTGAGCTGGCTCTTCAGGACCTGCTGTCTTATCCTTGGCGTGATACTTGGATGTTGCTGTCTTCCTTGCTCTCTCATCGTGGTTTCCATGTGACTGTGGGACGCCAAGGTACTTGTAGCTGGTCTGATATGTCTGCTATGTGGCCCGCTGGTAGTTCCACCCATCAGTCTTGACTACCTTCCCTCTCTTCACTACCATCCGGCCACACTTCTCCAGTCCGAATGACATCCCGATATCCTCACTGTAGATCCGCGTCAGGGGATTAGCGAGTCGATGTCTCGTTCATTCTTAGCATACAGCTTGATGTCATCCATGTAGAGGAGGTGGCTGATGGTAGTTCCACTCCTGAACCTGTACCCGTATCCATCCTTGTGATTATCTGGCTGAGGGGGTTAAGCCTATGCAGAACAGCAGCATAAGGGACAGTGCATCACCTTAGTATATGCCGCACTTGATGGCCACTTGTGCAAGTTGCCTTGAGTTGACTTCTAGTGTTGTCTTCCATAGTCCCATTGAGTTCTTGAGGAAGGTCCTTAGTGTCCTGTTGACTTTGTATAGCGCCAGACATTCACAGATCCACGTGTGCGGCATTGAGTAGGCTTTCCTGTAGTCAATCCAAGGCTGTGCCTCAGATTGGTCTGTCTAGATCCTTGATCTTGGGCGACTGCTCTATCTATGAGCAACTGGTTGCCTCTGTGTTGGTTCCCGATGCCCTTCTGAGCTGTGCTCATGTACTGGCCCATGTAGGTCCTGTAGCTTGGCAGCTATATGCCTGATAGGACTTTCCATGTTGTGGGGAGGCAGGTTATTGGTCCGGTTCATGTTCTGTTCCCTGCAGGGGTTTTCATGATCAGCACTGTCCTTCCTTGTGTTAGCCAGTTTGGGTGGGAGCCTGCTGCTAGCAGCTGGTCATCTGTGCTGCTAGGCGTTCATGCACTAACTGTTAGTTTCTTTAGCCAGTAGGTGTGGATCAGGTCTGGTCCAGGTGCTGTCCAGCTCTTCATGTTCTTGACCCGCTGCTGGATGTCTTCTACTGTGATGGTGACTGCTTTCTGTTCTGGGAGATTGCTGTGCTCAGGTCCTGCAGCCACTTTGCACTGGTGTTATGAGTCTTCTCTTTCTCCCATTTGTTCTTCCAATACTGTTCAGTTTTCTCCTGCTGTGGGCAGCTCTGCTTGTTATTGTACTGCAGTTGGGATACACCTTGGATGGTTCTTTGGAGAACAGGGCATTACTTTTTGGCCTCTGCTTCTCTAGTGTATTCCTTAGCCTGGTAGCTCAGTGCTGTGAGCCTTTGTTTAGCAGTCTCTAGGGCTTCAGTGGAGTCAGCCCTTGTATTTTTCACTAGCACAGTCTTATTCTTAATCTCTACACCCTTCTGTAGTTCCACCAGCTGACTAACTTCTCTCCGAGTCACCTTGATCTTATCCTCCAACCTCATTTTCCAGGGTGGGTACATACTGTTTTCTTCTTGATCGTGGTAGCCAAGCATCTCCAGGATTACAGAGGCTGTACGTATACCAGTTCATTGGTTTGAGTTATGGTGGTAGTAGGGATTGTCATGAGGGCTCTATTGGCATCTTCTAACATACTATCTGATGGTACTTCTCCACTGAGCCTTGGTAATCAGTCTCGAGGATTGACTGTAGCTAGTTTCTCCATGATCTTATGCCTCATATCAGCTGCTGTGCTCTGCAATGGGGGGGTGGCAGTGCAAAGTTCAGCTTCAGGTGTGGGCTGCACATCCACTTGTTCTTCCAGGTCTTCTTGAGTCTGGATGTAATGTGGAGTTGGTCTATCTCAAGCTGTGAGAGCAGCTTCCTCTTTACTATGTTGAAGCATTGGGTAACTAGCTGTTTCTCAGTAAGTGTGGATGTGGTCTTTTGTCCATCCTGTAGTCCCTCATCGTTTCATATATCCCCTTCATTAGGTCTACTGTTGTAGTAGCATTCCATCAATTCCAGGTTCTCTTGTCTCATCCATGAATGGTTTGTTCCAGTAGCCCACTTATCATCAGATTGTCCTGGTTCCTCAGCATCTGGCACGGACCTTGTTAATCCAGGCAATGTCTGAGCCAGCATGACTCTCCTAGTTCATATCACTCTCATATTTGAAGTAGGCAGGTGAAGCGTCAGGGGGTCTTTTGCCCAAGGACCCCTACTGGAAAGTTGGGTACCAACCAGGATTTGAACCCCGGTCTCTCGTATCAAAGGGCGGCCCTCTTAACCACTATGCTATCCAGTCGCTATATATATTTTATGAAATTTTACGAAATGTTAACAGCTCCTGCTCATATTTGCTGGTAAGTCAATCTTTCTTCTAGACATCTAGATGACCTCTTAAGACCCAAAGATTTATCAAGTCAGCAGTTTATTCCCTTAGGCCACCATCTTCAGCCTCTTCCTCTGCCAGTCACGTCTATTGAAGAACTTTGCAAACCCCCAAGAGGAAATGGACTAATCTATTTCTTTCTAAAAAATACGAACGACTTCTTTACTGATTGTGCTTTGTGTATGGAATAAGAAAGCTAATAAAGGAAGAAAAACTACATCTATTTGTGAGGGATTCAGTCTAATGTTTGTATTACAAGGGACACAGAGTTAGTGTGCTGGTGCTATTGGCTGGTAAAGTGTGTTGTTGACTAGGGTCAAAGAGGAATTAATCATTACTAAAGAATGATGTATGCATATTCCAAGGAAATTCATTTTATCTTTGTATTTTCTAGCTATAAGAATCATTCCTGAATTGAAAAAAAAGGCAAAGGTCTGTTTGTAAAAGCAATGTAGACTTCACACTTTTATTACTTTATTATTTATTCTATTTTCAGTCAGTCTCAATATTTGTAGAAGCATGTATGAGTGAAAGTAGATATAACATATACATATCTCTCAGTAAAACAGTTTCATAATCTACTTAATTTCACAGCCCATCATATCAAATTTAAACTATTACACAAATTGATTTTATATACATTTGTGGATTTTACTAAACACCCTTTGTGCCAATGAAACCATTGTTTCCATAGTAACTGATGTATTGTAGCTTAGAGGGGAAACAGGGAAGTGAGACTAAAACAAAAGCCAAAAAAACTACTTTGATTAACCCAATATGTAATGTGGGGTTCTATACAATTTTTATTGTTGCCTCTGTTGGAAGCTCTATCTAATTCACTTCACTTTGCTATTTGTAAGTAACACCACCATTGCAAACTGAAGACTATACCAACATTATATTACCCACATGTTCTGTGTGGTACGTCCTTAAATGATTGCTTGAGTGACAGTTTTATTATTTGGTTATCTCCCAAATGGCCTGTTCACCTTCCTGTTTTTCTAGCTGACTGCCAAATACTTTCCCTCAGCTTCCTTTTAATCAAAAACAACAAAAATGAACCTTGTAATCCTCCCATCACTCACTTGCTTCCATGGCAGCCAGTCTCTAATTTTCAGGTTCAGAAGTACCTCATGATCCTCTCTGTTAGCTACTAAAGTAGATCAGAAAACGTACCACAGAGAAAGATAAAGACTGTCCAAAAGGGCTTCTTTAAGTTGATTTCTGAAACAGATCTTGTCATCCTATAATGATGGCACATTAAGACACAGGGACAAACAGTAAAATCACCCAATAAAAGAGCTGAACTTTCTCCAGTCAGGATTACTAAATACTACCTCTCACCCTCTTTAACCCAGATGCAATCTGCCTAATCCTCTTCAAAGCCAAGGAAGGAGGAGTAGGCTTGCAGTATGTCTTTAAGGTGAGCATTCTTGGACTCTGTTGTAACAAGGGGGGAATTCTACAAGCTGTATTGTAAAGAGCCCTTCCCCAACAATGCCCTGTCACATTTCCTCTCAGTTAAATCAAGGGATTTCTAGGCTGAGTGCCTCAGTTGAAATCAACAGCCACAGCATCACAGGAAGAGAGGTGACATAACGAATGGTCAGGTTTTCTCCTACCCTTTCTCTTAAAACAATAAACACTAATAATGCTGTAGCAATGGCTATGTGGTGTGTCTAGCATGCAGCAAGTAAATCACATTTTAATAATTTTATTATACTGTAGCCAGTAGATTAAGTTTCAGGAACACAGGATATTTGATGTTATAAACACACTGCATCACCACCTGAATGCCAGAATTCCCTGTGGCTAACTAGCAGTCCTTATCTTTCAGAGCTAAGAAATACTAGTATAGATATCTGGAAACACCTGGGTTGGTGGCAACTGTTCTTACAGCCATCTATCAAACCAAAGACAAAAACAACAGAAGAGTGACCTTTAGAAAGGCTTGTTTTATCCCATCTGAATTCAACAGTTGCTTCTTGGGCTGCTTATTGGCTTTTCATGCTCCCACAGCAATGTCCAAGGTGTAGAGGTACAACTTTGACAAGCAACTAGCCAGCAGTAGCAGCAATGGCTCCTTTGAGACCAACAATGGAACTCATCTGCTATATGCAGTATCTTAGCCATGAGGTACATAGATTCCTGCAACCCTGGGGCTTCATATCAGCTTCATTCATTCATAACCAGACATGGGCTTCCACATCAGCTCTTTATTTGTTACATAAAGACAAATGTTATGTTAGAATGAGTGATCAAGTGCCCTACAGTCTACATTGGACTGATAAAAGACCAGTATGCAGGTCCTAATAAAATAACAACAACTATAATAGTAAAAACAGTAATAAAATAATAATACAATCACCCCAGGATTATGAATAGCAACAGACATTAAAGGAAAGAGTGTGTTTGCATTATCCCCCTGCAATTTACTCAGAACAAGATATTTCTTATGAATATACACCATCATGCATATCTTAACTCCACAATTTAGCTGAAAGAGTTTGTTTTTTAATTGTTTGATTTTCTTGAAAAGTCTTAAAATCTGGCAGAAGAGCTTGGTATTACTCCAACTATAATTAAAGATCAATTCACAGAATAATAAAATAATGCTCCGTGGTGTTACAGAAACAAAATTTATTCTTGAAAGTTCCATATATTGAGAGGAGCTTTCAAAGGTAATTACAGTGCAGAAAGTTTATGTCATAAATCCTGTTTTAATTTGCTGCCTAAGATCCCAGTTACTAAAATATATTTTAGTTTAACCATCTGACCAGAACATCTGTTACCCGTTGTTATATTGTGGATTTGAAACCTCTCTCCTTTCCAAAAAAATCCCTACTACGTGTTTTACAATGTGCAAGAGGCATAAAAGTACACAGCAGATGTTATTTAGTATTGGACTGCATGACTTCCCATTGTGCAAGGCTGCAAATCTTCTTGTGATTCATCACAGAACATAAGGATGCTTCTATAGTCCAGTCTTTAGCACAGCTAACCAACTAAAGAGACATCCATGGCTTATAAATGCCCTGCAAAAATCCTCTTTCTGTTTTTGTTCACTGATAGCAGCGGTCAATAAAAAAGCCAGTTGCTGTGATCCTCCCAAGTAACTCTCATAAACCAATTCAGTATATACAGAATTATCCCATTGTAAAGTTGGATTAACTCTTTGACATATTGTTTTGCTTACCACTGCTCTGTAATAACTACATTGTACAGTGTTATATTTGTGATTTATACTATAGTAGGAGATAGGTTCAGGAATTGGTGGGACATGGTTTGTTTTTAATAAAAATTCCATCATCATGTGTTGGTTTTGCAAAGACAAAACTAAAGCATAACCTAATTTTGGATTCATGGTTTACAGGAGTATAGATTATTTCACACTTTAGTTTCTCATTCTCTGTAGTGATAGAGTCAAGCTAAAATGAGTATGTTTTCCAACTTCTCTTATATTTCTTTAAATAAATTCTTGTCCCACTTCTAGGACTGCAAAGGCAACCATATAAAAATTGCAAACTTCTCAGGCATTATTACCTATAATCAAGAGCTTGTTTGAAAGCAGACACAACGTAGTCAAAGTACATGTCGGAGCACTCTGGAAATCCCCCTCAGTTGCGTTTGGGAACAGAATGCAGATCTGAGCCCACTAGTCAGTGTCTCTTTTATCTCTCTCTTCACCCTTGAGGAGCTTGACCAACATCTCTATCTTCACGACTCTCCCCATTGGCGTAATGAAGAAGGCAACCTGAAACATGAGGTGACAGCCTGCCATTAAAGTTAATGGGATTTCTGCCATTGACTTCACTGAGGCCAGGATTTCACCCCAGTGGATTGGAAGTATAAAATGTGTTATTCTAACTATGAAATTGTGATTCCTTTGCTGTTTGATGTGTATTGCACTTTTCTAAGCATTGTTGTTGTGTACCAAGTACAGCAACCATTTTGTTCTCAGGCCTTAATGCAGATTGTCAGAGGAGACACACATTGTGCTCTTTCATAAAGGCTCTGCTTTTTTCTTCTTCATTTACTATTTTAGAGCTTTGTGAATCATTAGTAGCAAATAATATATTCATCAACTTCCACCATTTTGCTGTTTCTGTATGTCATAACATTCTAAACTATGTTAATTATTCAAATAAACTCCTGGTTTTTTTCAGTGAATGTGTATTTGTCCTCAGATTATTGATGAATAATGAATATTCTAAATTTGAGATTCATGCAATGTTGGTGAATTACACAGATATTATTTCTGTTCCCTGACTGGATTACTTCAACACCAATAATGTAATGTGAATTTTGAAATCCTTGCTGGAGTGTAAAAATATATAAGTCAAAATTCAAGCTGCTGTCAGTTAGTTATACAAATATTGCAGAATTCAAGCTAAAAATGAACTTTTCAAACATATTTATTATACATGGATTGACAGTGTAACAACCTCCCCTTTTAGTGGCTTCTACATTTTTTTAGCACAAAAACAACAGCAACATTCTGGGGAGCGGAAAAACAGTGAGAGATCTATAAAGATCTAACACAGATATCTACAAATGTTTTTAGGGAAAGATTCTGTAAGTTCCTCCCTCTTACTCTCTTATATAATAATAATTCCAAAGAATTAACCAACTAATCCAGAAAGCAGGGATCAGTGAAGTTTTTATTGCTGCTTTTTTGATATTTTTGTCAATACAAATTTCAAACAGCCACTGTCATAAACAGATAGCTAAGGGTTAATGTCTCTTTCACCTGGAAAGGGTTAACAAACAACACCTGACCACAGGACCAATCAGGAGACAAGATACTTTTAAATTTGGGTGGAGGGAAGCTTTTGTGTGTGTTCTTTGTCC
>NC_133769.1:185228519-185313351 GCF_003597395.2 Chelonoidis abingdonii
TGGAGGTCAGAGTGCCCCAAAACACTATATTTTTGGGTGGTGGCAGTGCTATCAGATCTAACCTGGTAATTAAGTTTAGAGGATTCATGTGCTAGTATCTCATTTTCTGAACTCTAAGGTTCAGATCTGAGAGGGAATGCTATGACAGCCACAAACAGGAACTTGAAATGGAATCTGCACTCTGTCCCCAGTTGAAATGATCCAAGGTTGTTATAATGATTGGGAAGCTGCACTTTTGCTTTAAAATTGGACTACTATAATCATGTGGTAAACCTCACACAGTAACATTTAGGCTACTCCCTTCCACTGATTATGGACATAATGCTGGGATCTCTTTATGATACTGTATAATTAAAATGGCCAAAATCAATGGGTTTACTAGCAATGGACATAATACTTACATTCTCCTAGAGAAGGGATGCACCAAAGTGATTAGATTTAGGCACCCTGAAGTCCTAAGATAGTTCATTTATATATATCCCTAATATCAGATTGATCCTGTAAAATGAAAAATTACTTTTATATTGAAAAATACTGGAATTCAAAACATCTTGCCAGTTAATCTGGCACCTTTCACCAAGTCTAAATTCAAATAATTTTTAATTAGAGACTGTGGGTATATGTGCTGTCCAAATAATTATAAAGCAATAATAAATGAGCATTAAATAGAGAACATCTCACTGGATACATTTATGCAACGCAACAGCGCTGCCAAGGTGACTAAATTCTAGCAAGATCAGATTCATGAACCATCACTTGTCTTAAAAGGTCTAAGGGATTCTGTTTCTCCTTTTGTAGCTCCAAATTAGATTCTGCTGCTTGATGTGGTTACTTTTTGTTGTAAGATCTAAAGTTAAATTGAAGTTGAGTTGAGTCCATTCTGAATACAGCATAACTCACAACTTGCTTCCAAAAACCTCTTGCTCATGCCTCAAAAAGACAGATTTTTTTTTCATGTCAGTTTGAATCAGCTGCAGGATTCCTGCTAAAGGATGTTATTCCTCAGACTGTCATCACATTATGGTATTATTTTTTCTTAAATTTCAAACAGGACTGTTAAAATGTGTCCAATGCTATATTTTTTACTCTGGTGACCAATAGGAATATTTCCTCTAAAAATCAATTCTTTGTTAGCATCTGGCATGCAACAAATTTTGCAACTTTATGAAAAACAACTTATCTAGAGCTCAAAGTCCTTAGGCATTTCTTAACATTTGCATTAGTTAACTGATAAAATGCTAAGCTTTTCTTCATGGTTCCAAAATGTCAATAAAGATGTCCTATACCCCAAAGAACACTTCTGAAACAGAATACAACTGGCATTCTGGTCAGAGAGACAATTTTCCTCAGGGGCCCTTTCATTGCTTTAACACTAATCTGTGACAAAAAGGCCTTGTCAGATTCTTATTACATTTAAGAAGCTTTTGGTGAGATTTGTATTGATTTGGAATAAGGCAACTGACAACACTGCAATAAATTTTTACTACTTAGTACTGATCAATATGGATTTTTTCAACCTTTCTGTGGAAAATTGCTTTCTATTGCTTCAGATATGACCAAGCTGCTAAATTAATTATATCTCATGCAACAGGTCCTTGAGTTTATCTACTTCTAATCTCTAATGTGAAACAATTCTTAACATAGACACTAGACTTATATTTCCATCTATGATAAACCGTTTATATGCTTATTTTCCTGCCATGAATATTTTAGGGTTTATCTCTTTCATAAGTTGGGCACCAAGAGTCCCAGGACAAATATCCTTATTATACCAGAATCTAAGAGCCATAGGGCTTGATTCATGGAACTGCACACAAAGTACCCCTCAATGTGAGTAAGTTTGCAGAAGCAAAGTCTTATTTCTCACTTTCCAATTTATAAATTTGCATGAGTAAACGCTATAGATTTGAATTTTATATGCCCAATGCTCGTATTTTATTGTGCTTCTGACACCAATTTGACATGTGACATGGCCAAAAGTGTTATCCATTTATGGTGTCCAGTATGATACCCTCTGGGACTGATTTTTAGTGATGTGGACTGAGCACATAATTTTAACTGAAGTCAAGTGGAAGCTGTGTCGCCTTCATGTTAAGAATACTAATTGTACATATGATCGAGTTCACGATGAGATGAATGTGAATCTTTGTGTGAGTATGCTTGCAAGTGTCTGAAATGAGATGTGTGTGTGTGTGAGTGTGTGATGAGAAGGACAATTAATAGGCTAAGAATGTTTCATAACAAATAAGGATTCTAGGCTGGCAGAGCCATGCTCCAATCAGAACAGACTATAGATCATACAGAGTGTGATGCAATATATCTGAAGATCTGCAAAGATACACTTAAGTGAGTATTATGGACCACCCTGTCAAAATTGAACAGCTAATATGATAAATCTGACCTTTTAAAACTCAATTAGAAGCAGAGTATATACGTGCTGAAATTGGAAAGTGTGTCATTTTCTAACAGCCGTGTTAGATACAATGGAAAACTCCAGAGAATATTCAAGCTAAACAAAGATTTAATCTTCTTCAGCCTGAGCTAAGCTAATCAATACAAACAGCTAAGAACTGGTAGACATTAACAAGATTCCCTATATGATGGCACAGATGCATCACATTATCTTCAATGAAATTCAGAGTGTTGCAAAATATGAAGATATATATCTTTAGGAATACTGAATACGCTACTTGGCCTCCACAGAAAACTAAAGGAAGAAGCTCAGTGCAGAAAATGGTGGAGTTTTGGATGGGTGAGCTGTTGCAAAACATAATGGAAGCCTTTGATTTAATAGTAAATACAAATATCGGTGCAATTGTGGTATTCACACCATTGGTCTTTGCAAATTATAAATGCCTTTTGATTATGTTAAGTTCTCTGATATACATCATTTTATTACAGTGACTGTAATTCTTTTCTTTGTTTTTCAAGAAAATATTTTGAGTTAGTATGAAAAAAACATGTGGGGCCACATTCTCTCCAGATAGAAATCTGTGGGGCTCCACTGAAGTCAAGAGAGCACTGCCAATTTACAACAGCAGACAATTTGGCCCTTGCCTTCCAGTTTCCATTTCATACTCTAGGCCTTGTATTGTTTACAATACCTTGGGGAAAAAAGCAAGGAGCTGTTATATTTATTACATTTTTTTCTTGTGGCTATTTTTCACTGAACAGTATGGAAAGACAGCTGTCAAAGACAAAAATTAATCACAGATCAATATGACTGTTATTTCAGATTGAGTTGCTAAAGTGTTATGTTTGCTTATTTCTTTATCTTCTCCCTCTAGGACTTAATTGTGGATGGATTTTGAATAGTTTGAAATAACAAGTTACCTTTTCTTTAGAAAATGTTTGCTAACTTGTTTTGTTGAATATCATTTTTCTAGTAAATGCACTTATATAAGTCTGTCTTCAGTTAAACAGAAATTGAAAGCTAAAGTTTATACAGCAACTGAAAACAGATTCTTATAAGGGAAAATGTTAGGCAAATTTAACCATAGGTGATGCTACCAACCCTGCCATTAATTACTCTGTGTAAATTATGTCTCTACCCGTAATCCCTGGGCATCTTTACAATATTAAAATTATTATACAATAAAATTGACAAATTAAGCAAAAAATAGTTTTCCAGCCCACTTATTTATACATTTGAGTAAAATCATAGAGACTAGTGCTGGTTGAAAATTTTCAGTCAAGACTTTTTTTTAATAGAAAATTGGGATTTCAAATTAAAAAATTGAGAAAAATGTCTGCTTTCCTCAGAAAAATTGGATATTTTTCCTTGAATAACTGAATGGGTTTAAAAAAGGTTTTTAATTTTCTGTGAAAAAAAATATTTCAGTGAAAAAATGAAATATTTTGATTAAAAAATGCTGCTTCATTGTCTCATGGGAGTTGTAGTTCAGTTCCCTCATGACACCATTTTTCTTTATCCGCCAGGCTACCCCGTTGTACTTCATCTCACATTATGCACTGTGGCCATGATGGGACTCCGTGTCATAGGGGCTTCCCTCACCAAGTCAGGCAACCATGGTGCAGAATGGAAAACGTAATCTAACCAGGTAGCCAAAGAGGAAAATGGGGCCATGATGGTATTTCTGAATAGAACTATGTTAGTTTTCAGCCTAAATATTTCAGTTTTATACTTTAATTTTTTTTCCTTACAAAATGTCATTTTCTATGTGGGGGGAATAATGACATATTTTCTAGCTAGCAACTAAAGGAGACTCATTTCAAAACACTCCACAATCAATTCCCCTCTTTGCACTACCTAATCCAAATGTTGCCAATTTTTTGGTTTTTTGGGGAGGAGCAGTTGCAACATATGCGCAGCACAGTTGACAACTTTAACATGGTAAATAAGCCAAAAATCAAGCTAATCCCACTTCAAAACAAGGCCAAAACAAGCCAATCCCTAAAAACCCCAGCACTCTATGTGACTAGATCCCCTGGTGTTTAGTCTGGAACTATGGTGGGCCTGCTGTGCATCCCTGACTCTCTCACCCCTTTCCCTCCTTGACTCTGAGTTTGCCCCTTGACTCTGGCCAATCAAAAAACAGAAGCAACAAACTACAACAAGCAACAAGCTTCAAGCCAAAACAAGCCACAAGTTACATGCCAAAAATGAGCCAACAAGTAACTCACAAGTCAGTTAAGCCAAAAATAAGCCCAATTTCTGTGTTTTTTTCACAGGTTTGGCATGTCTGATGTGCAACTGAACAGAAAACCCTGGAAAGGTTCATCCATCATAGGAAAGTAATTCAGATTTCATTTCCTTCTCCATTAAGGAAAAGATTCATTTGCTAGCAAAAAGTTAGTCTATATCAAAAAGACTGAACCTATATCTTAGTGTCTTTCCACACTATGCAGGAACTGCTAGCCTTCAAAACTGTTGACAAGATTTTACGAGAGCAATCAAATATGGGTGCCAGGTTTGTATTATTTTTGGTGGTGCCCAGAACGGATCCAAGCAGCCTCATCCCATCCACTGGATGGACCGGGGCAACTGTCCTGGGCCCAAAGCTTTGGAGGCCCCATACTCCAGTGGGATGGGGGTCCAGGATGGCCTGGGAGGTTAGCAGGGGGTCTGGTGCTGCCTGCAGCAAGCAACCCGGCCCCAGCCCGCTCCGCTCCACTCTGAGCCATCGGAGCGGAATGTCCAGAAAGTGTCCAGGGAGCAGAAGCTGGAATGAGGTGGGGCGGGGATGGGGCCTTGGAGTGGAATGGAGGAAGGGAGGGGGTGGAGCAGAGGCAGGAAGATGCAGGGTGGAGCAGAACAGGAAGGGCTGGGGCCAGGTCACTAACTGCTGCCAGTGCCAGGCCCCTTGCTAATCCATCAGGCCGCCCTGGACCCCACATCCACCTGAAGTGAGGGGCCCCCCAAAGTGTAGGACCTGGGGCAGTTTCCCCAGTCCATCCTATGGACCAGATGGCTCTGAAAATATAAGCCCAAACATTGGTGGAGCTCGGCCCATGTTCCTGAATATTGGTAGAGCATGGGAACCACGAGCCTATATAACTCACCACCTGTCAGGGTCCCCCCCACCCTGAACTCTGGGGTACAGATGTGGGGACCCACATGAAAGACCCCCTAAGCTTATATTCTACTTGCTTAGGTTAAAACTTCCCCAAGGCACAAATTCCTCTCCTTGTCCTTAGATGGTATTGCTGCCACCACCAAGTGATTTACTCAAAATTTCAGGGAAGGGTCACTTGAAATCCCTATCCCCCTAAAATATTCCCCCCCTCCCCAGCCCTTTCACATCCTTTCCTGGAGAGGCTTGAGAATAACACACCAACCAACTGGTTAGCAATGTGAGCACAGACCAGACCGTCTTCAGGACACTGAAAATCAATCAGGTTCTTGAAAGAAGAACTCTATTTATAAAGAAAAAGTAAAAGAAGCACACCTGCAAAATCAGAATGGAAGGTATCTTCTTTCCTCATTAATTAGTCCTTCTGGTCAGGTGCAAACTAGGTTATTTGACTACTTAACCCCTTACAGGTAAGGCAATTCAGTATAGGTGCCAATGAGGGGCTCTGTGCTACCCTTCTCTCTATATTTATGACATTGCCTATGCAAGCAACAGCATAGAGGGTCCCAGAGCCCAGGCTCCAGCTTGAGTCCAGATGTCTACACTGCAGATGTCTACACTGCAGTTTTATAGCCACACAACCTGAGTCCTGCTAGCCCAAATCAGCTGATCCAGGCCAGCCACAGATCTTCTAGTTCAGTGTAGACACACTGTGATGAGGCAACTGCCCCTTACTGGTAGGTAAGGGGTTAAAGCTTCCCCGGGGAGGCTGTGTGGGAGGCAGCTAATGAGGAAAAGGCTTATAGAACCAGCCAATCAGGAGAAGCTTTATTGGAACAGCCAATCAGGGCCAGGCTGGCCCATACAAGAAGGGGCTGCTGAGCGGAGGGGGAGGCAGTCACTCCCTGAAGAATGAGGGTGGAGGACTGGCTGCTTGGAAGGCAGGAGTACCATAGACAAAGCAATGTTGGGCAGGGTCAGCAGAGTAGGAGAAAGTTCCAGGCTGATGGCTACCAGACTGAGGCCATGATACAAGGGCAGAGAAGGTGCTAAGGCTGCAGAGAAGTAGCCTAGGGAAGGAGACGGCATAGTTTGAGGAGGGGCAGCATGTGGCTGCCAGCTATAGGTTCTCTGGGTGGGAACCTGGCAAAGTGCGTGGGCCTGGGTCTTCTCCCATCCCTTTGCCTCCACTTGCCACTGAGGGGAGTGGCTGGTGAATGGACTACAGTTTCCACCATGGAAGTTGGGAAAGGACCTACTGGGATACTGCTGGGATACTGTGTCCAGAAGAGGACAATGTGGTCCGGAGAGCGAAGTGGGTCCTGGAGGTGAAGACAAACAGGATGATGGGCGAGACACTACCTGAGAAGGGTGTACTGGCACCCCGGAGCTAATTACTAGGACAGCCAGCAGGAGGTGCCATTGTGGTGAGTTGCACCCTGTTACACACACCTTCAATCTACTTCTGTCTCTGACACACCCTGTTCAAACTGAGCAGTGTGAGAGCCATTAACGCTACTTTCTCTGGCATTCTCTCTTAATAAGTTTTTAATTTTAAGCTGTTAGGCAACTATTAGAAAGGGCCACCTCCAAGTTTCCTAAGTGGGAGTGTTGAAAGTATCCCATCTCATTTTAGAAGTCAGTCATATAAATCACATCTTGAGATGTGTATACATATTTTGATCTGTATCTCAAGACGTGATTTATATGTCTAATTTCTAAAATGTACAGTTTCAGCACTCATCCATGCATGGTCATACTTCCATAACGAATGCATAAGTCATCGTAGCTTAATTTCATGCATGATGACAGCATCTATCTGAAATAACTGGTGTCAGTCTCATTCCTACTGGAGAAGTGTACACATTTCAAATATCAAAAATTAGTACCCATTGACACCATGCTGGTGATCTGACTATAATGGTCATAAAATGAAAGGGCATGGTGACTGACCTATCTTGTTACTCCCGAGATGAGCCCTCCAGGAAGAGATTGGTGCGTGTAGGGAAGTGTGCACTGCTACTATGCATTTTGTACATATTTTTATAAACAGAGAGCTTTCATTTCTATGATCATCTATCCAGCTCTTTCAAAAAGTGAACGCAAACACACAAAAATGTATAAAAGATTTAATACAGGACAATGCCAGTGAAAATGTACTAACTAGACTGCAAGTATGATTCAGTGAATAATGGGAAGCGAGTTAATTAATCTACAAATTTATTGAGAAACAACAAGAGGAGGGAATCAAGGAGTGTTAGGCATGGAATGCATAAAGAGACGGTGGATAAAAGGCAGCAGATAGGAAGAAGATGATGACTTAAAAAATAGTAGCAAGTAGCACCTAATGTGAACTCCTACTCCTATACACACCAAAAGTATGAACTTCTTAAACTAAGCCCTACTTGTCTCAGTGAGGTGGTAAATTCCAAAGTAAAACCTCAGAGGCTGTGTTTGCTAACTCTTTTCCTTAAAAGATTCAACTGTTGCTACTGCTAGGATATAGATATTCAGGCCTGTCTGCAAAGGCCTATACTTTAAGAATTTAGGTGTATTCTTATCACTTAGCTAGTTATAGAGATATAAAAGAAAATCAAAAATCACTATCTATCTGTGTAATGGCCTTCTCTTACTGTGAAAGCCTGGTTCTTCAGCTAAGCAGCCATAAACTGGGAAATGTATGGTCACATCCTCACATTCCAAACTAGTCGTATTAAAATAAGACAGTCTGGGGCTGTTGTGAAGGTGATTCGACCTATCACCTCCAGAGAAAGGGAAGAGCCTAAAACATGTAAAAGGAAATTTAGTTTGATAGTTTTCTGTCTGGTAAGAACTCACTTATCAATAGACACAGCTGGAGAACCCTTATGTCTGTATAGATGTAGTGGTAAAACCCTTATGTCTCTATAGATGTAGTTGTAAAACCCTTATGTCTGTATAGATGTTGTCGTGAAATCCTCACTTCTGTATTGTTTCGTATGTTTATTTGCATGGTCTGTGTCTGGTTCTGTGATTGTTTCTGTCTGCTGTATAATTAATTTTGCTGGATGTAAACTAATTAAGGTGGTGGGATATAATTGGTTAGCTAATCATGTTACAATATGTTAGGATTGGTTAGGTAAATTTTAGTAGAATGTTTGGTTAAGGTATAGCTAAGAATATTACTATATAAATTAGGGGCAAACAGGAAGTAAGTTGGGATTTGAAAATAAGAAAAAGGAACTTGGATTTCAGCTTGCTGGAAAGTTGACCCCAATAAACATTGAATTGTTTGCACCTTCGGACTTCGGGGATTGTTGCTCTCTGTTCATGCGAGAAGGACCACGGAAGTGGAAGTGTGAAGGTATAAGCTCTCTAACAGCTACCACTGAAGAAGCACCTTCAGTGCAACAGGTGATGTGAAAGCTAGAGTTCATTGGCCACCTGGGCTTTAACCCTACTCAGAGTTTCTAGACAATTCAATAGTTAATTAATAATAATTAATAATTAAAGGCAGCTGCCACTGACCTCTTGTGTGCCTCTGAGTATCCACTGAAGGAAACAATAGTGGGAAATATTAAGGAAAGCATAGCATAGCCAAGCCTAAGCATTTAAAGCACAGCCCCTCCTCTCCTCAAAAACACCTCTGGTTCGTAGCTATAAAATTTCTAATTTCACACAAGAATATGATGAGAGATTGTCTCTAACTACTTTACTTTTTTTCATGTGTCCACTGTGGAAATATCACAATTGTATTGAGGATGTAAATGTGAAGTTTCAGGGTGCAGAGACAGGCTTGCTGTCTAACATAAATCCAACGTATCTAACTACAAAGTGGGGTTACTTTTGTATTAAACTGATTTGGCCTGAAAACCTGTCCTATATTCATTAATTTACTAAGTCAAATTATACTAGAAATTAGTACTGGTATTTAAAAGATTGTTTTGCAAATGGTTACCAAGCATATGATGAGATACACATAAAGTTGAAAAATATTGTGCAAAACTTTTCAAAAGCAACCCCTGATTTTGCATGCCTCACTTTTTTGGGTGCCCAGCTTTTGGTACATGTGGCCTAATTTTCAGATGTGTTGAGCACCCACAGTTTCCCTTCATATTGGCTAGAATTGTTGGTGCTCAATACGACAAACTCAGGCCCAAGGCATGTAAATCCAAAATTAAAGGACATTTATGAAAATTTGGTCTGACCCTCATGTTAACCTTTTACCTCCACTGTTTTTTTTTAAACTACTCCTTTGATTTGAAGACTGGTACATTGCAAGTAACCAAGGCCCATTAACTGCAGTCAGGTTACTCTTTATTTATACATGGTGAGACCACATTCAGGGCTTCAACCTGCACTCTGTGGTCACATCATCAATATGTATAATAAAGTTTTTAGAAATGTTCAGCCAGCAACAAATGGTCACTCTCAAACTCAAGGTCATTAAGAAATGAACAGATATATACTGTGAAAGAACTGTCTAAGAATTTAATAGGCATGAAGCCAACAGGATACTATAGAAATGTATTTGGGATCTAGAGAAATTACTCTAAACACCTACAGAATAAAACAATATATCTTTTCCATTTAAAAAATATCCTATATATTAAGCCTATGTCTTCACAGTAAAAAGGTGTGATTTTATATTGAAATAGATGTCATGATATAAAATCCTAATGGAGATAAGAGAGTGTTAGATTTTACCTCAATGTTAATAGCTTTGGCCAACTCTAGACTTCTTGCTAGGAGATTACTTCACCTAACTACACTACAGTGACTTGTGTCCTCTAGGATTTTTCATCAAGATAGTTCTCTCAACTTACCTGATGTAAAACCTTTTTCTTTTTCAGTCAAAGACACAGCCTAATACAATAAGGGCATAGTTCTCTACTATGAAGAAAAACACATGAAATTGTTGTCAATTTCTATGATTTTCACTAGTGGACTCTAGATGTATCTGTGAGATATAAGCAAAGTAATCAACGTTTGGAATGCGGTCTTCAGAAATTTGACATATGGTTCTATCTAATTTGATACATGTGTATGTGGCAAATACTTCAGATATCCTTTTAAACATATAAATGTAAACATACATTTCTGTATGGAATTCTAAATAACCATTTAAAACTTCAATCATAATGAAAAGAAAAATTTAAGTCTGCCATTTTATCAGAGGCAAATCATAATAACCTTTCCAACTAAGCCAAGACGTAATTAAAGTGCTTCTCATTATCATTTGCAACATTCTATTATCATTATCTGCCTTTTATATAAGGAATTAAATTAATGTTTTAATAAACCCTTTAAATTTAGCTGAGATAATTCTGAATGACAAACAATGTAATAACTAAACTTTAATGCATACTTTAATTGCCCATCACATTAATTCTTTTGTAGTGAAATCATGTAGGTTACTTATTTCCATTCTTTGTTCTTTGTGCATAGCAATTAAACACTGATATTCTTTGAGAGCAATGTTAACAGTCTACATTAGTACAACTGCATTAGTACCTATGTAAAATATCTGTCAGAGTATTTGGAAATGATATGCAAAGTCTTTGATCCAACTATATACTGCTCAGATAGGGTTAAATTCTGGCATTTAGCCACAGCCCTATTGGGCTGTGCACTGCTCCACTGGATGCATCAGGAGTCATTCTGTAGCATCACCTCAGGAAAAATAGTATTCCACATAATAGCCATGAAATGTAGGTTCAAAAGCAGATGAATGAAACAAAAGAAGCCTCCTACAAATCACGTTAATAAATTGGTCAAATGGACAGTGCCATATATGACTATCTATACCAGAATCACCATGGCCCCAATCCTGCAAAAATCACTGAAGGAACCTGTCTATCAATACAGACCTCCTTGTAAGACTGGGGACTAGGGTTTGTGATCCATGTGTGCAAACTGCAGTGCTCTCTTGGAACATTACTAAAGTTAGTTTTGCTCCAGGTGAAGGCAGCAGTCTGTGCGCATGTATCACAATCCAGTTTAGGGGTCTAAAATTGTAATAATCAGGTCAGGTAAAGATCAATACTTGAATTATCTACATTTCACCAAATTAATTAATGTGTAGTGATCACACTATTCACAAAATGCAGCTTGGCATAACTGTCCTTAAAATAATATTTGCACATACAAACCAGCAAGGGATCCTGTAATTACAATAGAACCAGTATGAAGAAAGAGTTATCTTTCTGATGTAGACTTTGTTCCTCTTAACATACTCTGTATCAAATAACCAGGATACTGGCATAGGTAAAGGTGGAACTAGATATGGGGTGACTGGAAGTCTATTAGTGGGTGCTGGGGAACAAGTTAGTGCAAACAATGTCTAGATAGTGTGGCAAATTGCCGGTACTGTTCTGCTGGGTCTCGCGCTTTCTCTTCTCTGGGGTAGGTTCAGGGCGCTATTGCTTGCCTCTGAACCAGTTCTTAATCATTCCCCTAGTGTCCTTGGAGGAGGGGAGTGGAGAGGGAGGGACCTGGGCCCGCCCTCTACTCCAGGTCCCAACCCAGGGGCCCTGGGGTTGTGGTGAACCACTTGACTAGCGGTTTCTTCCCCTGGGTTACTTCCCTCTCATACCCGTCAGCTTGTGAAGGGCTTCTCGCCTCTCTTCTATACAAGCCTGGTGCCCCTTACCTAGGGTTTCTGTTGGGCTTCCCAATCCACCGCAGCACTCCTCCAAACCTTCTATTTCTCTCTGGACAAACTCTTCTCTTCTGCAATCTGCACTCTGCTCCAATCCAACCTTTCTCCTTCAACTACCACACCCTGTCTGACTGAAGCAGGGGTTTATATCCCATGACTGGAGTCAGGTGCTCTAACTGGAGTCAGGTGCTCTAATTGGAGTCAGGTGCTCTAATTGGCCACAGCTGTTCTAGTTAATCTAAAGCAAACCTTCCTCCCTTGGCAGGGAATAAGGCCCCCTGCTAACACTCTTATGCTGCCTTCTGGCCATGCTGTATCACAATAGCTAATTATTCAATTGTATACTAACTTCAGGGGAACTATTTACCATAGCTGAGGTCTTCTGAATCTTTACTCCAGGAATCCAGATGAACTGTCCAATAAAGCAGAATGAAAATGGGGATGAAACTGATATCCACATTTATTTTTAAGATATCCTTAGTGAATTTCTCTTCTGCTTCCCTCTCTTTCAAATAGGAAAATATATTATCTAAGAAGTTTTGATACATCTGAGGCATTGCAAGATACTTCACAAGTCACAATAGTAATCAATATTAGTAAGCATTTGATACACTGTAAACTCAAAACAAAAAAAAATGATAGGCAACTCAGATAACATTAATTTGGATAACAATTGTCTGAGTCACTTCACAATACACTATACGTTTTCCCCTTGTTGGACTTACCTTTTTTATTGAACAGCTATTCTACTAATACAGAAGTGGTGTAGATTAAGTTTGCCTTGGCCATCCCTCTTAAATCTGAGTTCACAGCTAATGGCCTTTCTTTGACAGCCTTTTAAATGTTATTGGTGCAGCAGGTGTCACTGAGGCTCTTGCTATTTTCTTAGCTTTTTTGCACTCAAAAATATTTACCAAGGAATTTATGTAAAGTCTAATTTATGACATGGACTTAACTTGACTTGCATGCAGAAGAAAGTAAAACTACAGAGGGCAGAAGACATGGCCTGCAGCACTTTATTTATAAGACTATTACTCAAGTGATAGGACTGTATTTGCTAGAAGTATGATACCTACTTTATCTCTGAAATGTGAATCATACAGTGTCACCAGGATTCATTCATCCCAGTCAAAGATTTTTCCTGATTCTTGCTTCTGAATGTGTTTTAAAACATGCTGTATTCTATCCTGTCTACATTTTTATACCAAACTCTATAGTATGCATATCAAATCTTCTAAACAGACTCAAAACACCTGTGGGGTCAGCAGTGGAACAAGGAATGCATGAAAACAAACCATAGTGTTATAACCCTTAGTTAGCCCATAGTAAGGCCCAGGCATATAATCAGCAAACACTGAAAATTTCAGCAGAAGTTTCTCCATACAGACCGACAGAAAGACACAATTAATTTAGGCCAACATTTCTTTGGCGGACCATTCTGTAAAGGAAAGAATCCCCTTTTCCCAACTTCATTTCTTGGTTCTGAAATTGCTTCATCCTCCAGACTGCCAAGAAGAACTGTGCAGACCATTGGTGGTCCTTGAACTATAGTTTAAGAACTGCTGATTTAGAAGATTGTTGGGCTGGAAAATGGCTCAGGTGGGAGTCTATGCTATTAACAAACAAAATGTCTCTCTTAGACCTTATAAAATTCAAAATGTGTGTCTGTAGTTACAAATTTGCAGCTTGGAGGTTTGAGAAGACAAAACTAAAACTGCATGGTGTAAAGGAATTTTAACATGTTAAAAACTGTTAATAGTCTATGTATATAGGCTTATGAAAGGTACTTCCCACAGCTACTAAAAAAAAGTTCTAAAACTAGTATGGGAGAGGTAAAGGTGATAATTGGATATCCCTTCAGAGTACTCAGGTTGGGGCACAAACTGGATTTACATAAAACCTATGGAACCCCAATAAAATGACTATACTGACGGACCTACCTTCTATCCTCACCACTACAATAAGGCTTTTCCATTGACATAGTAGTGGCACTCAGAAGAATGAAAACAACATCAGGGTAAAATAAATTCACCTTTATCTCTATTTTATGCATTATTCACAGCTATTAATTTAATGGACTAGCTGTTCCAGATGGATGGCCCGCATGTAGGGCAGTTTCATTGGATGCCATGAATTTCCAAAAATCCTCCTCTGCATCTGATTTTAATATTCTACTCACAACAGGAAAAATTCCAATTCCAGTGGGAAAAGCGAATGTATCACCCACCTTTGCTAGTTTTATACTTTTACATTTCTCTAGATGTACTACATTTTCACAAAGCAAATACAGTGTTATCTATAATAGTAATCTTCCATTACCAGTTCAAATGATCCAATTTACTGCACTTGTTGTTTCTGACAGCTAGGATTCTGAGTAAAAGTCCTAACTACTGAAAATGACTAGGTATGTGACATACAAAGTACTGTCACTAAGAATCTCTTTTAAATAAAAAAACCCAATATATTTCTCTAGTAATAACTAAGTGAAATATAGTAATTAACTTGTTATCTGGAACATCTGAAATCATCATCATCATCATCATCTCCAAATAGTAAAGTCATCACTGAACAGGATAAAAGCCACAGTAGTATCAAAACTAATGTATTCTGAGAACACACTTAAGGATAAATGTACTTCATAGCTGTCTGCTTTAAGGCATTTTCCCATCATCCTAAAGTGCAATCCCCGGAGTGATTATGTGTGAATAATTCAGAAAATTGCCCCATGCCTAAGGTTTATAGGCATAATGTAATCCAATATTTGTTCAACAATATGTCTATAGTGCTCCAGATAGACCATGAATGTGAAGTAGTAGTAGATAGTTCACTTCGGGCAAATTTTCACCAGGGAGTTTTGTCTTTTCTTGACTAGCAAATTCCTTTCCTGGAGTCTGTTAAACAATGAAATATATTAAAAGCAGCTAATGTTTTATAAAGCACATTTTCCAAAAGGGATTTACATACTCAGGAGCCTAAACCATTGACTTTCAATGAGACACGAGTCCTAAATGCTGTTGGGTCTTAGCATCCTAAATCACTTATGTGCTTCTGAACATTTTACCCAGTATGTGTTCAGATTGTTACTGGCCAGATTATGATACTCTTGCCTGAATAATACCTTACTTGGGAATATGCTCATTGAAACCAATGCCCACCCCCCACCATTTCAATGAGTGTTTCATCCCATATATAATATACTATTCCCTGTGTGAACTGATGAGCATGAAAATCACCTCTTCAAGGATAAACTATCACTTTAAGAATAGGTCTGGGGCCTGAGTCTCCTCTCTCATTGGTATACCTCCAGAGAAACTGTACTAAGGTCAGTAAATAAGGTGTGTAATCAGAATTAAATGCAGGACCTCTAACTGATAAAGTAAATTCAAAGTAGTCATAGGAGGAACCTTCACTGTTTTTTTCTGTTTTAATGAAGCTGGTACTTTTAGCCTTGTATTTTGTTGCTAATGTTATTAGTGTTTCTATGCAGTAGATTGCCTCAAGCTGCAAAATTCTGTCTCCAGACTGCAACTTCCAAATTTCAAAGCAGGGGAAATTCTGATGCAGGATTTTGGTTTGACTTTTTATACAGATAAAGGCCAGGTATGAAATTTGGATCCCGGTTTGAATTCCACTATCTAAAATTTGGAGGCATGCTGATCGAGAGTTTTGCTTCAGTCCTGTATCATAAGTTGTCACATCCCAGGTTATGCCTAATGTCTGGCTTAGTCTCCCTCATCAACTGAATTACAATTTCATACAATAATTGAGATTCTCCATTTATATGTGGTTTGTGCTATGTTTTCCAATCCTGTGGGATGGAAGATCATGGCTGCAGGTTGTTATGCTGTCAGTTTGCTGTGATTATTTTGGAATTGGATTCAATAGTAAAGTTATTGCATCATGACACCATGTTTGAATTAATTCGTTCAATGTCCCCACATGTTCATTGCACTTGTCTTTTCTCTTTTCATAACTGTAACATTTTAAAAAGCTATTCTAATTGTGGAAATCCACAAGATGCTAAGGTGTAAATAAATTCCATATACATGATTCTGCTGTCTTATTTCCAATATACAGAATGTTTAGGTACCACAGCAAGATACATCTGTATCTAGGCAAAGGTTTATAGTAGAACCTAGGAATTATGAACACCTCAGGAATGGAGGCTGTTTGTAACTCTGAAATGTTTGTAACTCTGAACAAAATGTTATGGTTGTTCTCTCAAAAGTTTACAACTGAACAGTGACTTAATATAGCTTTGAAGAAAAATGCTGCTTTCCTTTTTTTTTAGAAGTTTAAGTTTAACATAGAACTGTACTGTATTTACTTTTTTTTTTTGGTTTCCTCTGCTGCTGCCTGATTGCGTAATTCCAGTTCCAAATGAGGTATGCAATTGACTGGTAAACTTGTAACTCTGGTGTTTATACCTATTTCTACCGTCCTACCGTATTTCTGAATATAATCCATCATGGGCCAGGTTCAGCCACCTTTACTCACATTGAGTTGTACCTTACCCCATGTGTACTTCCATAGGTTTCAGTGGAAGGATAGGTGGCAGAATCAGGTCCTGTATGTGCTATAGCAATGGTCTATATTATCTTCAATGACTTTTTAGTTTACCTGCTGTCTAAATGGAATCTAAATGGAACAAGAGCACTATTTGATTCAACGACTTCTTGTTAGCATGACTATATTGACCAGTGCTACAGTCTGCAATAGGGCACAATGCCTGCTACTCTGTTAGCTTTCTCTGAAAAGAAAAGTTTTACTCTTCCTGATAATAGAAAAGTAATTTATCAAGCTACTTCAACTATTGTTACATTTTCTGAGTCTTCATTAAGTGAAAAAAATTGTAGCATTAAAAAGCAAAAACAGAGCAAAAAAAAAATCAATATTACATTTAAGAGCATGCTCAACAATATTTCAAAGAATTATTTCAACTATAATGCAGCTGTCAACTGAAAAAATGTACATTTTATTTACTTATGTTTCTACCTTTTATCATTTTAACTTTTTTATACATTTATGAATCTATGTAAAAGCCATCAGAGAATAAAAGAAACTGACAGAAAGCAAAGATGTTTTCTTTTTCAAGAAAAATCTATAAAAAAACCAATTGTTTTCTTTGTAAAAACACAACGTTGCATTTTTTAATCTCACCTCCAATGAGAATTATTTTTGAAAAGTTTTGTTAAATGTATTTCAAAATGTATTTTTAATATAAACATAAAATATATGTAGCAATGTGCACCCATGTAACCAAACTCCTTTTTCTCTTCTAGATCAATTCTTCTTCTCTATTCCTTCTTATTAGATGCTTTAAGCCATATTTACTCTATTGAAAAAGATAATTTTCAAAAGGTCATCTTATTTGGCCCCATTCCTGTTAAGGGACTTCAATCAATATGTACAAATCCTTGGGTACCAATGGCATCTAGAGTTATAAATGGGATCTAATGCTTTATAAGACCCAGAGGGACATAAAGTGTCCTTTTTTCTACATTGGACTTTGACTAAGGCGAAAGTATTTCATGTTGAAAAAGTCTTTGCAGATATTATCTACAATATTACTAACTTCATGCCATTTCTCTGCTGAGTAGTCCCACAAGATTAGGTCCTGGGATGTTGCTGAACATCATGAGGAATAGGTTGGAGGACGGGTTCACAAAATGGCTTAAAGCTCATCTGTGCATTCTTTGATTTTGGGCGCCAATGTGTGCAGAGCTGTTTTCTAAGTGTAACACTAGCACGCATCAGCCCAAAGAACCAAACACCACCACCAGAATCAGAGCATCTTAGGGGCATCCCATCCACATCCTCTAAATGTTCCAGCAGCAAAGCATATCGTAGAGGAGGCTAACGGCTGGCTCTACATCACCAGAGTACAATGGTGATATTTCTGGGCCTGGATATGCCAAATTTAGGGCCAAATCTGCTAACATGGGGGCGTAAAGTGGTCACACAACATTAGATAATCTTGCCAACTGACTTCACTTGACTAAGGCATAACACTTGGTTCACTTGTAACACAGCACTTGAGGTCTGGATCAAAAGCTCAGATTTATTCCATGGACTTCAGTGAGTTTTGGATTAATCCCTAGCTCCTATCATTAGCAAACATCAATGCTGCACTTGTGAAAAACTCAATTTATAGAAGTTTTAAAACTCAGTGCGTGCTTGCTCAGTGTTTTCTTCTTATTATTATTATTATGTGGGATCTCCATTACTAGAGATTTGCAAACATGGTAGCTCATTCTGCACAATCGTCTGCTAAGTGTTTTGTCATTAGAAAATAAAAATTTAATGCCCACTGAGATCAAGCCCACATGGACATTTCAAATTGGACAGCTCACCATATCCACAAAAAGTACTTTAAATGAGGGTGGGGGCAGTAGTTCAAAAATAGTTTGGACAACCTGTTCAAAATTTCTATAAAGGTTAACCTCTGGGCAGGATAGTGGAAAATTTGTCAGAAAGTTAGGAACGTGAAAACAAGCTTCCTGAGATAACAGTATTGGTAGCTTTCATTTTCACACAAACAATAGTGACAGTTATTTTTGTATAATATGAAGGCCTTGTTTGGGGGTATAGCTTCTTGCTTATTTTTTTCCCTTGCTAAATAGATTTAGATCAGTTGTCTCTGACCAAGATCACCTGGCAGTATTTCAGCTGTAGTGCATCACAAGGAAATTAGTTTCCAGATAGCCAAATCGTCCCTGTAATGCAGAACTCTAAAAAAAAATTTGCTCAGTTTTAAATCCTGTATCTTTGATGTAATCCCAATTTACACATTTTGAATCATGCAATACAAAAAACCCCAACATCTTGGGCTATTTTAAAAAGAGGATGGGGGATTATGTGATATTAGCTTCTGAAGCATTTGAAGCAGCACAAAATATGAAATTTATCTTAATCAAAGGAAAAATTTATGAGCCCATGGACAACACTGGGCAGAAAACACCTTTGACCACTGTCACACTATCTAATGGTTAGAGATCTTGAAGTTTATTTGTTAATCTGGAAACATTTTAATCTTGTCTTTCTATGCTGTTTTATTTGTATGTTACACCCCAGGACATAACAGAAATGCTCTTAGAAGTGTCACCATATCAGTCACTGCTATAAACCCTAGGATCCACTTTTTTGCATTTTTGTTTTCTCATATGTGAAAAATGAAATCCATTAATGATAATATGCAATGAGTAAATTCAGTATAATACTACAAAGTGTTATGCCAGTAAGAACTATGAATGAGTATAAAGCATATTTTTGTATGTACTTATAGAAATACATATAAAACTCATTGGGGTCTACTTTTTCATTAAGTATAAAGGTCTGTTTTGGGAAAAGCTACTCTGTTAAGATAATAACACTACATAGGTTTCTAAAAGGCTTGTCAGCAATACTTCAAGTCTCTTTAGCTAAAGTAATTATTTAATGACATATTTAAATGTTTAAGTAAGGCTAAAACCTAAATCAATTTCAATAGATGCATAGTAATTATCATTATGTCCACATCAGCATGATAAAATGAACACTTATTATTCTGTGCAGCTACACAACTTCTCCCTTTGTCCAACACATTTTATTAAATCCTTGATTCAACCTTCTGATCTTTAGTGCTATAAATCTTTGAGCAAGCTATGGAAGAAACTCAGCTAGAAACTTAATTAGTTCAGACATTTAAAGCATTGAATACACTATTGCAGTTTGGAATTTGTAATAGTCTTGAACTTCAAAGGTGGAGTTGAGCAAAAATTGGCCCTTTGTTTTCAGTTGCTTTTTACAAAAAATCTAGCCAGGTTTTTATTCATTTAGAACATGGCACAATTGCAATGTTATCGTAACATCATCACAAAATTAAATAAAATAGGCAGCTGTAACAAGGAAGAATGAAACACAAATTAAGCTGAAAAGGACCCAGGCCAATTTATAATTAATGTTAAAGAAATGTTACAGTAACACCACAAAAGGGAAAAAAGGCAACAAATGAGCCCCATGAACTATTCTTTACACTGCCTCTTCAGAGAATCTCGTAGACTTTCATTCATACTATCAGTACCATTTGTTTCTCAATACTCAACAGGTTTGTGAAAACTGGGGCCAAATCCCAGCCATCTAAAACACAGGCCTCTTACTCTTACACATGCAGGCTCCATGCCAGCCAAAGTGATCATAAGGGCTGCAGTATCCCTCAGTGCTTTGTGAAGGCAGACAGAGCTCGGAGCGCCTAACATAACAGGATTTGCAGTTGAGGCATTTGGAGGATAGTGAGGGAGACACTGCTTCCTACTCTGTCCACTTCAAGTGCCATGGGATGGGAGGCTCTTGACCTGTAGGGCACTGACTCTGGTTGAAAGCTCCATCTTGGAGCCAGTGTAATATGAAATATAACCTTCTTGGGTGGGCAGAGAGTCATCATCTGCACATTACTGTATCATGAAGAGACCAGATCTTGTTTTATTTTGGCCCCTTGAATGGCTCCTTTAGAAATTAAAAGAACTTTTAAAATGTAAATGCAAGCCTAAATAAAAACAAAACACTTCATGCACAAATATCAGACTGCATTCAGATCTCCAATACAAGTTGTCTCTATTTCTGGATTTTATTCTTTCCCTTGCTATTCTACCTAAAAGTAGACCGTGCCAGAGTAATATATCTGGTGTAAAAGACAATGCCTATGATTGAAATAACAGTTTCTTAGCAACCAGTGATGCTCTAAAAACAGGTTTCTTCCCCCTGTCCCCTTTACTATTGAAACATGTAATAACTGTCACAGCAATTATAACACATTCTCTGATGATTCACACAGTTTTTACAAAATTATTTACAGGGCTGCTCAATAAAATGAAAGTGCTAATTGACCACAGCAGCCAAGAGCCACACTTGATTTACAGGCAACCACTGGAAGTCATCAAAGTGAAATAAAATTACAATGGTCCTAGGGTCACAAATTTCTGTTTCAACAAACACATACACTTATTGTTATTTATTATTGGTATCACTGTAGTGCCCAGAGTCCCCAACCAAGATTTGCTCCCTGTATAGGCAGTATATATACACATACTAAGAGACCATATGTGACCTATAAAGCTTAACATTTGAAAAGACAAGACTGGCAAAGTTTTGGAGAAAGAAAGTATTACCATCCCCAGTTTACAAGTCAGGAACTGAAGACGAAAGAGATTAAATGACCTACCCAAAGTCAGGCAGGAAATTTGTGGTGGAGCTGGGAACTGAATTCAGACCTCCCAAGTCCTAGCGCAGTGCTTGAACCACAAGGCCAACCTCCCCCATATTGTTGTTTCAATATGTGACGGAGTGCCTGATATTGGACAAGCTTCTGTTTCTTTTTTTACTAAAATATTCCCAGAAGTGGAGAGGGTCAAAGTGTAATGGACCTGGGAAAGGGAGATCAGAGGCGAACAAGTGCAGAAGGGGGAAGTGTTGAGTCCACAGTGTGCTTGCTCTCACACTTTCCATCTAGAAGCACATCTGTGGGTGTCTTGTGGGCAGGGAACGTTTGAATCAAGGTGACAATTTTTCACCATGCGAGGGTCTTCCTTCACCACCACCAGACGTACACACACTCTCTACCCCATGAGGATTTCCCCAGCAAGTTAATGCTGCAAAGTGAACAAATTCTATATAGACTGAGAGTATCTACATCTCCCATTAAGTTCTAATGGAGTTTCAGATGCTCTGCACTTTCAAAAAACAGCCCCCCTTCCCCCAATGCTGCTAGCACTGATGGAGCTGCACTGATGTTAGAGAACCATTTAGGAAATGTCCCCAGTATTGATAGAGACATTCTGAATCATGCATTTTTATCTCTAGTGCTCAGTGTTTTTCATTGCAGTTCCCACTATGAGGTAAATCTTCAGTTTGAATGCTTAAATTTGAAATCCTTTATGTTGCCTGACTGGAGATGGGCCTACATAGATTACACATTCTCAGTTATTTCAAAACACTTGTCTGAGTCACAACTAAAAATCATATCTCAACATTAACAGAGCCTCCCATTGAGATCCTGGCCACACTGAAGTCAATAGCAAAACTTTCCCAGACTTCAGTGAGACCTGTATTTCACTCTCTGCTTTTAAAGTTGCTCAGTAGGTTGGGCTGGTGGTTTACCTATTTTGCCACAGGTAAAGAGGCATTCATAAATAACAGGTTGCTCTAATTCTGACTCATATTTTGTGTATTTCTCCCTTTGACGTGAGTGGGAGATCCAACATTTGCATTAGCTGTTGAATACCTTTATTTTTAAATAAAGAGACTCAAAATGATTTACAGTATGATGTGATTTTTGGGCACTTCTCTACTCCTGCTAACTCTAACTGCTGCTTTTTAACTGCTAAGGCTGTATTAAAACCTCTGGGATAACTAAAGCATGCTTTCCAATAGTCCCAAAAAGATATGGGTTGTGGGAAGGGGAGAATTATACTGATAATCTCATAAAGGAAGTTGTCACAGTCTCAGGGTAACTGCACCTTTATCTTCCCTCGTCCTTGGTCCACTCCAGGAGTTCTCAGTCAGGTCTCCAGCTATCACTTGTCTTTGGGCAGGGATCCTTGTCCCACTCCCTTCTGGCCAAGGGTTTTAAGCCTGCACAGCTTCCTACCTAACACTACAGTACCTCCAGCAAGTCAGCACCTATGCATTGCTGTCTCTCTGAGAGCTATGACTAGTATATTGCCAGCACAATACCTCACTCATAGTGATTCATAAACTTAATACAGTATGTTTCCCCAAAGATGCTGCATATGGTTGCAGTATCTATCACAGAAGTCACAGTAAGTTTTACGAGGGTCTAGTGGAATATTTCGATGGTGTGGTCACCAACACAGAAAAATAAAATCCTCTACTAAGTAATAACTATGAAGCAGTTTATCCTATAACTACCACAGGACTGTCACAAGTCCAGTAAAATCCAGAAGATGAATCTCTACAGAACTCACCTACTGGTAGGATGTCTTGTTATCACACCAATAGGGTAGGACCTTCTTACTGTGATAAGAAATTGTTCCTATTGCAATGTTTGTATTTTTAGTCATAGTGAATCTCCAGGATGAAACTGACATGAGGACTTCTCACTCCCTGCCTGCAAGTTATTTGCTTTTATTGGAACATAAAACAATCTCCACTTTCTGCGATAGACAAAAACTTCGAACTATGTCCCTGCCTAAACTTTATTTACCTAAGAAAAAAATCTTAGTTGATTCCTCAAGTTCCAACCATTATTTTTTTTGGCCATTGTCTACCTTCCAAATACTTCTTCTATGCTTGGATTCTGAAGCAGTTTATTATTGCATTATAGTTGCTCTCTACTCTTTTGCCTGCCAAAATGGCCCTGGGCTCTGATCTCCCAAGTAGCTGTAATATCCTTTTGTAAAACCTTCCTTGAATGATTATGGTAAATTTTGCTTGCAGCCGTTTTTGTTCCCTCTAGCATTTTTTTCACCAACCTGTTTATGCTTTTCTTTGTTTTTCTGATTTTCAATCCCCTATTTTATTCTGTACCCTACAGCCTAACAGGCTGTGGTAATATACTTTGTTCCCCTGCTGTCTATTCCTCTATGTATTGTCAGAGGTAGAGTATAATTTTCCAGCCTGCCAGCACAAGTAATTTTGTGCTAAAATGTCAGTGCTAAGCAGCCACAAAAATCAAAACAAATAAATACATGTAACCATTTCAGAGACAGCTTGGATGACAATATTCAGAAGACTTATATTTTTAAATGTAAGCAATAATCCTCTTCTCATAAAATGCACAGAACAAGGCAATCTTCTCAGATCCTGAAGTAACATCAAATTACAAGTTCATGTGAAAATTCAAGCTTAAAAACACATATTAAATAAGTACCTAAAGAGCCCACTGAGAACAGATTCTCAGCTGGTGTAAATTAGCACAGCTACATTGAGTTCAATGGAGCTATGCTGATTCATACCTGTGGAAGATTTGGTCCACAATGTTTGTGTTCTTAAGAAAAAATATAGAGAGTCAAAAAAATTGTTTGTTTAGGGAAATGGCCCAGGTAATTTCTAAATGTAAAGGACCTCCAGGGTATACATTGTTAACAGCTATGTATACCCTGGAGCCCTCAGTCCACTTATAGACAGTGTGAAAGGATCAGCTTTTTTCCTCCAAGGCCATGGTAAGCAAGAGAGCTGGCCCAAAAGCCCACTTCTATTTCCTGCTGTCAGAAGTCTCCAGACTGTAGGAAGGGACCCCATTTGAGCACAAACTGCAGAGGCTGTACTTGTTGCTGTTATTGCAAGGACACAGCAGGGTATAAACTTGAGCACAGGGCTGGGGAGCAGCCTGTCTGTATGGCAACTCTGAACTTGCACTACAGGCCAGAATCAGCCAAAGCCCAAAAGGAGCACCTGATTGGTGACTGAAGGATGATGCCCAAGAAGGGGCACTTTAACTATATGTTATTAATAAAGGTGCTGGGTGATATCTGGGTGAATTTCTGCATCTGCAAAGGCTGCAGGGGTAGAAGTTTTGAAATAGCTACCAGAGATGGGAGCTCCCAATCCACTGCTATCTGACAGCACTTTGCCAGTCTTTGTGGAGCACATTAATGGTCTGAACAAAGTTATGAGCACACCACAAAACCACTATCACAAGTGAGAAAAAATATTATGTGTATTGGAGTAGTATCTAAAAGCCCTAAGCTGTCTACACTACTGTTTATGTCAGTATAACTTATATCCCGCAAGTGAGATAAATTATACTGACCTAAGTACCGGTGTAGACATCATTATGTCATTGAGACAGCTTTTCTCATTGACATAGCTACCACCATCCATTGTGGGTGGATTAATTAAGTCGATGGGAGAGCTCTCTCCCGGCAGATTAGAGCAGCTACACTAGAGAGATTACAGTGTCACAGCAGTAAACTCTCTAGCATAGTCATAGCCCTAGTCATAATAAAAGGCTCTTTGCGCTAATCGTTGTACAGATACTCATGTCAATGGACCCTCTTCCAAACTGCTTACAATCTAATTTGAAACAAAACACAAGTGGGCCCAAAAAAAGTAAGAAAAGGAGGAAAAAGAAATGGGTAAATGAAAGAAATGCCAGGCAATTACCTATGTAGGCATTGCACAATTTGAGGGTTCAGAAAGGTTGTTTGGTTCTTTAAATACACACATCAAGAAAATCTGTTCTCCCCAAGAGCGGCATAACCTAGCTATCATTGCCTGGATGATTTCTTGTAGGCATCACAACGGAAGTGTCTTCACAAAACACACAGTCAACCTGTGGAACTCTTTGCCAGAGGATGTTCTGAAGGCCAAGACTATAACAGGGATCAAAAAAGAACTAGATAAATTCATGGAGGATAGGTCCATAGATGGCTATTAGCCAGGATGGGCAGGAATGGTGTCCCTAGCCTCTGTTTGCCAGAAGCTGGGAATGAGCAATAGGGAATGGATCATCTGATGATTACCTGTTCATTCCCTCTGGGGCACATGGCAATGGGCACTGTTGGAAGACAGGATACTGGGCTAGATGGACTTTTGGTCTGACCCAATATGGCCATTCTCGTGTTCTTAAGTTCTTAACTGGATCATCAAGAAAGACTTGAAGGAGGAGAGAGTAGTGGACATTTGGATCAGACAGCATTCCACATGCAGCAGAAAGGACAGAATTAAAAAAACACAGGGATTTGTGGAAAAGCTTACAAACGGGCATTCAATACTGATACCGCTGATAGAGTGAAAGGAATTGATGGTGATTCCTATGTAGGAAAGGGAAGAGTTGTGAACAGCCACTAAGATCTTCTGATTTACCATCTGCTCAGCAGATCAATGGATTGAATGAACATGAAGAAGCCCTTCTATTTTGAGTCCTGGATAATCACTGGTGGAACCATTTCAGGGAATTTGAACTGCAGTTATTCATATTCTGTGGATAAATAGAGGACTTTGGTCCAGTTCTGTCACTTCAGTCATTAACTAGTGATTGATTTATGTAGTGACATCCCACAAGCCTCAAAATACTTTATATAATTACAAACTGTAGGAATCACTTCACTTCAATCACAAGTGAAAGGCAACCATCTCTGCAGTGGAATGTGGAAGCTTTTAACAACATAGCAGAGCTCCAGACGTGTTTTAGAAGAGGAGGTGAAAATTACTGTAGACAATAAAAACTGCAAGGAGAACTTAAGTAGAGAGTAACTTGAAGTTAGCCAGGATTTAACCGCACATTTTCTGAAAAGTGTAATTGCAAAACAGACACAGTAGCACCATTCTCAAGCACTAGAAGAGACATTCTAAAAGGCTTCGGTTACTAACTGCAGATTTCTAAGCTCCACAACAATAGCCATCATATCTCTTTGGGTGCCTGCAGACCAGACATAAGGATTTCTGTGTTTACCCTTGAAAAATAAAAATAGTGATATCTCAAACCTGACTCATCAGTCAGTGGCTATATATTTCAGTCTTTTCTCTCCACAAAACCTCATTATGGTTAGTGCAATTTCATAGGCCAAGATTTGTCAGGCCTGATCTTGAACTTCTTCCTCCGGCATAACTCCCACTCACTTCAGAAGGACCTGTCTCTGTAATAGGCAGTGCTGTAGCATCTCTACTCACACAGTAAAGCTGAGCAGATGGAGAAATCTACTAGATTACCAGGTCATTTGGTTCAATCACACACAATTTAGGGATAGTATAAGGCCACCCCTTCATCCCCTTCATTCTAAATGCCCACCTTCACTTTCTACAGCAAAAAGAAAATGCTGAGACTGAGTCTCCTTTCTAGTGTATTTCCTACACCAGACTGGGAGTAGAAAAGGTCTGGTGAGAGGTCATAAGGTCACAACATCTCACCGAAGTTCCCCACCCCTGTGGTTTGATCCTACAAGTCTAAACTGGCTGTGGCTTTCAAGCCTTGTGCAGGCAAGGAGGTACAAAAAAAACACTTCATTTTTAAATGCAAAGGGGTTTTGAAACTGGGAATGTCACTGATCTCTGCTGTGGATTTTCCCTGGCTACCCTTTTGCTTTTCCTGCATTTTATTTTTGTCAGACTTAAAATCACAATCTGCTGCTGTTCCTATCCTCCCCCAGGATGAGGTACATGGTTTTGTTATTTATTTGTTTGTTTATTTGAAAAGTGGCAAGCATTTCTCCTGGCTAAAAGATTCTTTTCACCAACACATTGACAAAACAGCATTAGGAAAAGGCTTTGTTGCTTGTTTCTGGCTTTATTGCACGACCACTGAAAAATTGTATAATGGTCTATTATCAAACCATTAAACACCATTATAGCATGCCCCTCTCTGTGACTAACTCTTTAGCATTAGCTGTAATGCCCAAAGACCACACCCTATCCTAAGATAATCAGGCATGACTTCTGTTGAAGTCAGTGGGAGATTCATGTTGGTATCAAATGGCAGAATTTGACCCTCAATGTTTAGGGTGAAATTCAAGCCTGTTGCAGGAAACTCTGTAGAATGAAGTCTACACTTCAGACTATACACAGGGCACAAACTAGCGTACCTCAACTCCTTTGTAGAAGTTATGCATATGTGGGAATTCACCTAGTCCTAACCATGCCATCCTATTGGAGGCCATCATGAACAATCCTTCCACAGCACACAGAAGATTCAGTGGCTTTCTTGAGCACCCAAGTTTGCTCATACACACACACACACACACATACCGAAGTAAAAAATGTAATGCGTTTTGTACCATGGACAATGTGTATGTATTACATCCTGAAAAACAGTATTTTGGAAAGATGCAAGTGTCAACCAACCCAGTAAATAAATGTAAATGTAATGCCAGTGTATCATATACTAGCAATCGCATGTACTATTTACTAAAAATAGAAAAAGCACAGAGCACTGTAACCGCTACCCCAGTTAATTTCTCTGTTACCCTTGGCCTGGATTGGCACGATCTAACTGATCACTTATTGTCAAAAATCAAGGTGACTCAGTTTTAACAACAAACACACACACACACACAAAAATAGGAAAGTATGTCATTCAAATATTACGTGCAAATAAAGACATGCTAAAAATTACTAGGTCTAAAGAAAAACTAATAGCCTATCACTGGTACAATATTTTTACTGGTTGGTCCCCAACTTCTAAAAGCATATTGTCTATTATGTTTCACCCATTACCAGTTGTGTTAATATTGTCCTGTATTTGCTTGCTAGAAATGTGTTGTATATGCTGTTGGACAAAAAAAAAATGTTTGTTAAAATACAACCACAAGCTCAAATTGCCTTTCAGTGTATTGCTATGAAACAGTTGTATAAAATGACCCACTCAAGAATTGTTCTTGAGGGGACAAATGGGGGACATGTAGTAGCAGGATTTTATGTTTGTATTTTATATAATTTAGAATGAAGGATAAAGAATAATAATGTAGCATGCATTAAATGTATTGGTGTATGATTTTATCATATTCTGCCAGTCACCCTTTTTCTATAGCAGAAAAGAATGGCCTAATGGACCATTGATAAAGATGCATCAGCCAGAATGTCTGTCTGATCTGATTTCAAGACAGTAACAGACCATTTAGGGTCACCACTTTGTTGTAGGTTTAGTCTTTTACAATAAGTAAAAGAATGCAATGTTTGTTTTTCTCTTGCATTGCAATTTGATGTTCCTGTTCAAATGTTCTGTGTAAATCAATTCTATTTTGTGTGTGAATGAGGAATGTGTGTGTTAGAAGATAAGTGTGAAGGCCATCACCGAACCAGATGTTCTAGGAAGGAACCGAGGACAGATGCAAGGGCACCAGAAGATTATAACACACCCCCTATTAAAATGTCGGAAGAGGGCAGATTAATGATTCTAAAGATGAGAAAGGCACCTATGAATGGGAACAAGATAGCTGTGATCAAAACCAGTCTGGGGTAACTTCCTGAGAGACTTAATGAAAAAAACAAAATAAAGAATGAGAAGAACAATTGAAAAAAACAAGAACTTGTCAAACAGCAATTAATTACAGCATGTCAGTGCAAAACTCATTGGTCATAATGAAGGAAAATCACTATATACACAGGGTGCCTTGCCATAAAACTTTGGGTTCATCCTGCCAAAACTTCCCCAGAGCATCATGTTGCGACCAACAGAACTCGCTTCCTCCTTATCCGTGCTCAACCTAGCTGGCCACTAGATTGATCCTGACTCTGAACTGGTAACTATAACAACGACTGACGGGACTGTGTGTGTGTGTGTGTGTGTGTGTGTGTGTGTGTGTGTGTGTGTGTGTGTGTGTGTGATTGAATGAATATGCTAATTGTTGTACTTCCAATAAATGAGGTGTATTGTCTTTTCCCCTGAAAAAGATTCCATGTGCTTCTTATAAGCATAACACACACACACATACCCACACACACGCACCTCTCTCACCCTGGAGGGGTAATTCAGGGTTTATTGTCCTGTTGTTGCATCTTGTGGGTGGAATTCTCTGCTCAGGCATGGCCCCACAATGAGAGTGGAACAATGCAGCGCCGTGCCAGTGCAGGGGTCTGTAGTGTTCATGACCTAAATTAAGTACCTAAACCCAGTAAAGAAACAATTGATGGGAGATGAGATTTAAAAATAGAAGACAGCACTGACAATCTTATCAGACTAAGGATAATTTGTTCTTTTTCAGCTGAATTCAGTAAATACAGATTTTATTCCCCCAGGGACAGTCTACCATTGTCTTCAATATGGTTTATATTATCCCTAATATTTGGACAGCAATAATGAGGACTCATTTCAGTTACATTACTCTTTTCTTAGAGAGGGGAAGACTATTTTTATAGTCTGATTATATATTTCACTAGATTAAGACACAGCAAGGTGGCGATGTGCCAGTTGGAGCTTTATAAGTCTCCTTTTTTATTTCCATTGTCTGGGAGATTGTATACTTTATGAAAAACATCCAGGAACTGATATCTGAATGAGAGAAATTTGACAGAATCACTAACTAATAAACTGGATTTAATAAAATAGCAATTTTAGTTTGCTAAAGTTTAGTTGTAAAGTTGCATATTAGATTCAAAATTTTCATTTGTAAAGGCAGAAAGGAGTGCACAAATTTCTGTGATGAAAACTACAGTACATTACAGAGTTGCCAAATTAAGTTTTGTCAATGATCACAAGCTGCTTTAATTATATGTGTTGTGCACATCCACACAACACTCATTGTGTCGGTTGAGCACGTTCATAGTTGGTGCTCTTGTATTGACAGAGAGAGTGTTTCATCATGGGTAGCTAACCTATTGTGCAACTCACCATCATCTGCCATGCTCTGTAACTGGGAGCTCTGGGAGCAGATCACAGCGACTCGTGGGGGTGTGCTAACTGTCCCATGGTGCAGTACTTTCTGTCCCATCATTCCATGGGTTTCCAACTTAGTTTCACACCATTTTTGAACAGCCCTTGTAAACTGTGCCTGCCATCTCTGCCTGAAAGCATGGATCCTGAACTGCTGACCATTCTGGTCATGAGCATTATGAACACAATGCACTGGTCTTGCAGTATTTCATGAGCTGCAAAACAGAAAGTGGATCGGTGGTGCCTGCCCTGCTGTGTGTCATGGAAATAAATAATTCAAGACAGCTGCTGGTCTTCACGGAGAAGTTGCACACAATGGACTGTCACTATTGGGGCTTGGGAAACAAGCACTGAGTGCTGGGATTGCATCATGATGAATAGATGGGATGACAAGCAGTGGCTGCAGAACTTTCAGATCTGCAAATCCACTTTCCTGGAACAGTGTGCGGTGCTTGTCCCAGCACTGAGGTACAAAGACACCAGAATGAGAACTGGCCTTACTGTGGAAAAGTGAGTGGTGATTGCTGTGTGGAAGCTGGCAACTCCAGACTACTACTGGTCAGTCAAGAATCAGTTTGGAGTTAGGAAGTCCACCATGGGGATTACAGTGATGCAAGCTGTGCAGGGACATTAACTGCTTCCTGCTATGAAGGACTGTAACTCTTGGTAATGTTCAGGAAATGCTTGATGTCTCTGAGGAAATGGGATTCCCTAATTGTGGTGTGATGTTAGGTGGATCACACATCCCGATTTTGGCCCCAGACAATCTTGAAATGGAGTACATCAACCAAGAGGGCTACTTTTTCCATGGCCATGCAGGCACTGGTAGATCACCAGGGCCATTTCACTGACATCATACAGGATGGTCAGAGAAGGAGCATGATGCTTGCATCTTTAAGAACACTGGCCTGTATAGAAATCTGTATGCAGGGCCTTTCTTTCCAGGCCAGAAGATTCTAATGGAGGATGTGGAAATGCCCATACCGATCCTGAGAGACTCTGCCTACCCCTTACTCCTCGGCTCATGAAGTCTTAGACCGGAAATATAGACAGCTTCAACAACAGGCTCGGGAGGTGCCGAATGGCCACTGAATGTGCCTTTGGCTGATTAAAAGATTACTGGTGTTGCTTTTTTTGGTAGATTAGACCTCAATAAGGAAAATATTCTGATGGTCACTGCAGCCTGCTGTGCTCTGCATAATATTTGCGAAGTAAAGGGGGGGGAAGTTTCCCCAGGGGTGGAGCTCTGAGGCTGATCAGCTGGCTGATGATTTTGAGCAATTTGAGTGGCATAGCAGGGTGCTATTCAAATCAGGGAGATTTTGAAGGAGCACTTTGACAACGTTTCCCAGTTATGCGTCTTTATGTGATGTATTCTGGAAGGCAATATTTACGTGCTGCCTTGAATGAGCCCTGTAGTGCTTGCTTCCTAACCATTAATTGTGCTGAGTAAATATTCCTACCTATGGCCACCAAGTTTGAATGTTAGCACCAACTAATTTGTGTTATGACACAAATAAAGACTCATTTTATTTCAGAGTAAAGTTTAATAACAGGAGAAAACACAAATTTTAGGTCACTGCAGCACGTCACAGAACCTATCCTCCTTACTTCGCCTGGTTTGCCGCCTTATCTGACAAAGACGCTCTGCTGGTCCGGAGGTGTGGGTCCTCAAGGGGACATCTTCAGAGAAACAATGAACAGAGATAATATTGTGAGTTCACTCAAAGCTATGAATCACAAAAGTTACACACATCTCTTTCTCACTAGACCATTTGGCACAAGTCCCAAATATGGTGAGTTCACATGGAGGGGGGACAGTGTGTATGGGCAGTTTGTGAAGGGGGTTCCTACAAGAGCCTAATAACACTATTCTGAATATTGATACACTTTTCCATAGGCTGGGGTATTCAAACACAACATCTTGCTCCTGAGAATAACCCAGGATGCAAGGGTACATCTGCATGCGTGTGGCACAGGATTACAAAATATCTACAGGAACTTTTTCTAGAGATGTCTATGGAGGAGTCCCAGGACTTCCTGGTGTATAGTAGCAAACTTTTTCACTGTGTAGCTGCACAGAATCTGTTGTTAATATCTGTCCCTTATCCCTCTTCTAGCATATAACAAAGTACATGAGATCTCAATCTCTTCTCACCATGCAGTAGCAAAGCAAAATGCATATTTACCAGAGCTCCCATCCCGGCTTAATGCACACCAGAGCTGGAATGCTGGGATTGGTTATATCCCTCTGGAGTCAAAAAGAGATCCTGACTCGCTGCACCTCTGGACAACCCTGTCAAGTGTTCCACAGCCACCTCCAACTCCATTTCCTCATCTACCACATCATCCTCGGGGGTTGACTCTGCTGGCTGCTGCCTCCAGTCCCCACGAAGTATCTGCAGGGCTCTTGGTGGTGGAGGTGGGGTTGCCACTGAGGATGGCATGCAGCTCCTTCTTGAAGTGGCAGGTCTTTGGTGCCTTGCCAAAGCAACAGCTGGCCTCTCTTGCCTTCTGGTACACCTGCTTCTGCTCCTTGGTCTTAGCAGGACACCGCTGCATGTCCCTTTCTTGCTCCTTTTCCTGCATGCCACTAGCAATCAGCCCATAACTATCAAAGTTCCTACAGCTAAAGCGAAGCTGTGACTACACAGCCTCCTCTCCCCACAGACCCATCAGATCCAACAGCTCCATTGTACTCCACATAGGAGTGCATCTGCTGTGAAAAGCTGGCATGGTCAGTTGGGAACAGGGCAGGCTCTAGGTTTTTTGCCTCCCCAAGCAAAAAAAAAGGGGAGGGGAATGGATGGGGACAGAATGCCACCGCGAAAGCAAAAAAAAAAAAAAAATGCCAAAATGCAGCCCCTTGAAAAGGGCTGCCCCAAGAACATGCTTGGAACACTGGTGGGAAGATGCTGAGTGAACTGTCCATGCAGAGCAAACCAGAAGACGAATTTCAAAAATTTCTGGGCCTTTAAATGAGGGAGGGATGCCTGCCTTTATACCTTCAGGGCAGTGGAGTTCAAACTCCTGACCAGAGCAGTCACGAGGGGCATTGTGGGACACCTCCTAGAGGCCAGTTATGGTGACATAAGTAAGCACAGTGTCTACATTGATGATATGTTACTCTGTATCACAAAAAGCGCTATGCCTCTCATCCAGGTGGCTTTATTATGTCTTAAATTGGAAGGAGGAGCATTTGTACAGCTCCACTGTTTTGTCAATGAAAGCTGACTTTTGTTGACAAAATAGCGTAGCGTAGACCTTAATTTAGCACTTTTTCTGTGAAACTGCCATTAACTACTTAAGTCACAGGTGTTGGAATTCTATTTAAATGCCATATTGGAAATTATATCAGTATCCTGAAGAGAGCTACATCCTGCACACCAATCTCTTTTAATACCAAATTGGACAGGATATAGCTTTTTCCCCTGCACACTGGGAGTGAAACCTGACAATCTCAACCATACATTCTGTGGGACAGGCCATTCACCACAGTGTCCATTGAAGCAGTAATTAAGGAAATGCTCCATACAGCTTGGTTGCCACAGCAGGAAAAGTAGGTGCAAGGTCAACATCTTTTGACTAGCCCATGAAATAGGGTTGTTGCACTGTAAAAACAAAACAGGGACCAATCCTGACAAGTGCTAGGAAACTTCAGTTGCAAATGAAGAAAGTGGAAATGGAGGGGGCTAATGAAGTTGCAAGATGTGGTCAGGGGGAGGGATAGCTCAGTGGTTTAAGCATCAACCTGCTAAACCCAGGGTTTTGAGTTCAGCCCTTGAGGGGGCTACTTAGGGATCTGGGGCAAAAATCAGTATTTGGTTCTGCTAGCAAAGGCACGGGACTGGACTCAATGACTTTTCAAGGTCCCTTCCAGTTCTAGGACATTGGTATTTTTCCAATTATTATAGTCCTTTATAGAGTCAGGCTTTTGGGGCCCAATCCTGTCTCTTTTAATCTTTCAGGATGAGATTTTCAAAGGGGCCTGAGGGAGTTAAGCAAAGTTGGGTGGCTAACTCCCTTAGGCCCCTTTCAAAATCACAGCCTTAAAAGCCAGTGGGAATCTAGTCATTTACTTCAATAGGAGCTTGAGATGCTTATGAGCAATTTGTAAAGATGAAGGGAAGGAATGGAAAATAAAGCCAGTCTATGATTTTCTGGGGATGTATGTGGAAAAGTGGAATCAGACAATAGAAAAAGTGAGTTAGGGGTCCTATATAAGGAGCCAGGCACTCAGGCAGCGGCACAGGAGCCAGCAAACAGAGCTGCTAACAGGGGAGTTTCAGTGGGAGTTCTGTTGGAGGAGCAGGTTTTTGTAGTTTGTGGATTGTATTGTGGAGTTTGTGTGTGAGTGAGTGAGTGAGTGTGTGTGCAGGCTGCTTAGGGGCCGTGTGTGCTGGGAGCGAGGCTGAGCCCTGAGTTGGGGGCGGGGCTTACCTGATTAGGGGTCCTATATAAGAGCCAGGCACTCAGGCAGCGGCACAGGAGCCAGCAAACAGAGCTGCTAACAGGGGAGTTTCAGTGGGAGTTTCCAGGGGGAGGTTCCAGAGGAACGAAAACCTCCAGGGCTCTGCCAATCCGCCCTGGAGGAAAATTCCTTCCCGACCCCAAATATGGCGATCAGCTAAACCCTGAGCATGTGGGCAAGACTCACCAGCTAGCACCCAAGAAGAATTCTCTGCAGTAACTAGTTCCATCCATCCAACATCCCCTCACAGACATTGAGCAACTTATCTGCCGATAATCCAAGATCAATTGCCCCCATAAACTATCCCTATCATAACATCCCCTCCATATACTTATCAAGCTTAGTCTTAAAGCCAGATAAGTCTTTTGCCCCCACTACTTTCCTCCGAAGGCTGTCCAGAACTTCATCCCCTATGGTTAGAAACCTTCGTTAATTTCAAGTCTAAACTTCCTAATGTCCAGTTGTACCCATTCGTCCTTGTGCCTACATTAGTACTAAACTTAATATTCCTCTCCCTCCCTAACATTAATCCCCTGATATATTTATATGAGCAAGCATATCCCCCGGGCCTTCTTTGGCCAGGCTAAAACAGCCAAGCTCTTTGAATCTCCTTTCATAAGGCGTTTCCATTCCTCGGATCATCCTGTAGCCTGTCTCTGAACCTGTTCCAGTTTGAATTCATCCTTCTTAAACCATGGGACCCAGAACTGCACACAATATTCCAGGTGGGGTCTCACCAGCGCCGTATATAACGGCACTAACACTCCTTCTCCTTGCTGGAAATACCTCGCCTGATGCACCCTAAACCGCATTTGCTTTTTAACAGCCATATCACATTGGCGGCTCATAGTCATCCTTGCTATCAACATCCCCCAGGTCCTTCTCCTCCTCCGTCGCTTCCAATGATGCGTCCCAACGTATATCTAAATTCTTATTGTTAATCCCTAAGTGCATGACCTTGCACCTTTCACTATTATATTTCATCCTATTACTATTTCAGTTACAGTGGTCGTTGCTTCCTGATAGTATCCTGTCCTCTCGTGTTAGCAATACCCCAGCTTCGTGTCATCCGCACTTTATTAGCACATTCCCGCTCTTTTGTGCCAAGGTCAGTAACAAAAGGTTAAATAGATCGGTCCAAAACTGATCTTGGGGGACTCCACTAGTAACCTTTCCAGCCTGACAAATCACCTTCAGTATGACCCGCTGGAGTCTCCCTTTAACCAGTTCCTTACCCTTACAAATTCATATTCATCCCATCTTTTTCCAATTTAACTAACAGTTCCCCATGCGGAACCGTGTCAAACGCCTTACTGAATCGAGGTAAATTAGATCTACCGCATTTCCTTTGTCTAAGTAATCCATCTTCTCAAAGATCTACCTAAATCCATGTGACCTTCCATGTCCCTTACTCTTTCTCCTTAATTTTTTCCCCAGACCTTACACAACTACAGACGTCAGCTAACAGGCCTTTATTACCTGGATCACTTTATTCCTCTTAATTAGGACTACGTTAGCATTCTCCAGTCGTACGGATAACACCCCGAGTTTCCCGATTGCTTAAAAATCTCGCTAACAGGCTCGCAATTTCACGCGCCAGTTCCTTTAATATCCTCGGATGGAGATTGTCCGGGCCTCCGATTTGTCCTTAGCTGTTCAGTTTGGCCTCTACCTCAGATGCGTATATCACCTCCATATCCACTATTCCCGTTCATCTCCTCACTATCTCCTAGATTAAAGACTGAGGCAAGCTTATTTAGATATTGGGCCATGCCTAGTTATCCTTAACCTCGTTCCATCCTCAGTATTGTATATAGGCCCACTTTTCTTTCTTTGTTTTTCTTCTATTTATGTGGCTGTAGAACCTTTATCTATTGGTTTTTGATTCCCTTCTACGCGCTCGCTCTGCTACGCGGCTCTCTCCTGTTCCCTAATTTCTGACCTCCTAAGGTAGCTTCCTTGCTCATCCGCCTTTCTTCACTCCCTGTAAGCTTCTGCTTTTTCCTATCCCCTCTGTTTCTGCTTGCTTACACTCCTGCCATGGTTTTTTTCCCTTTTTGGATGCAGGCTTCCAGACAGTTTCCGCAGTTGCGACTTAAAGTAATTCCAGGCTCCTTCGTTTAAATCCCCAATTCCTCCGTCCAATCCACTTCCCTAACTATTTCCTTACTCTTTAAATTAGCCTCGAGAAGTCGAAACCCTAATCCCAGATTACGTTTGTTTATCCTTCCATCTGTCGGGAAAAAGGCCCTAGTCTCTTATTACTCCTAACAACTACTAGCATTAACAGGAGGCCTAATGGAAGTTTCCTAACACCCGACTAAACGCAGACAGCCTGCTTCAATCACTATTTGATAAAAATAGATGCATGTACTAACGACATATTAATAAGGATAGAGAGACGATTTATCAGCATATAAGCCATCTGGCGGAATTGGGGAACTGCACAGGTCAAGGACCCCAAATAGGCCCACATAGCTTGCCAAACAAAACCGCAAGTAGGGGTATCTGAACAGTCAGGCCGCCTGACTGTCAGGGGACTGTCTATACGGATATGAAACACAGTACGCTTGCATTTTTAAGAGGTTATAGGAGTTTGTGTATCATAAGGCAATTACCTAATTGTTTATGAAATATAGAACCATAAAAGGTATAACAAATGATTTATGAAATATGCTAATTTGCGGTTTGTAGCTATATAAGCTGGAGCAGAAGCATGCTCAGGGTCCAGCCCATCCTGCATGGGAGAACGCTGACCTCCACTGTGCACAGGTGTATATCATAAAGGTGCCTCAGGCTGTCTGATCAAAGTACAGGGTGGTCTTCTTTTCCCAACAATTTTGTGCCGTGATCGGATCTCACAGGTGGGCTACCTGGACCGGAGGACCGCGGACGACCCTCCCAACCCGGGCCCACTAAGAGGTAAGAGACTCTTTGAAATCTCTATGGGTTTGGTGGAGGTGAGGTCCGTAGGTTTGGTCTGGGTAAGTCACAAGCTGAGATCGAACACGTTTGTGTAATCAGACAAGCCAGACGCCTTCTTAGAATCCCGAAATCTCTGGAGTGCAAAGGTGTCCGCTGCCCGAACCCGATCCCGATCCCGTCCCGATAGCCGGCTCCCTGGGAAACGACCTTCGGTTTGAATGGGTGTAAACCCAGGATTAGTGGTTAAGTTTGGTGTCCCTGTGTGATGTATAAGGCCGGGGCGGGGAGTGTGACAGCTGTGGGAGACGCCCCGAACCTCCTGCGAAGCGAAAGCTCGTGACCGGGAGTGTTTCGAAACAAGCCACAGCTGAGGCTGCAGAACTGTGCTGTACCTGTGATGCTTCCCTGTCGATGAGCTTGTGAGTGGCTCTGAAACTGGGGTGGGTTCTGTTGGCTACTTGTGTTTGTATAATGCGTTGAAGGAAAGTTGGATGATGGGCAGAGCAATCTAAGGGTTCTGCCCACAAGATCTCTCTTCCTTCCTCTGCAGCGTGGGGCATGGGTCGCTTGCTGGTGGATTCTCTGCAGCTTGAGGTCTTCAGATCATAATTTTGAGGATTTCAATAACTCAGTCATGGGTTAGGGGTTGTTATAAATGTGTATGGGTAGGGTTTTGTGGCCTGCCTTGTGCAGGAGGTCAGACTGGATGATCATATTGGTCCCTTCTGACCTGTGAGTCTGTGAGTGGGATGGACTTCGATCTCTTTCCTCTGGCATCCTTTTAATTTTTAAAAGATTTACAATATGGTGCAGTTTAGTGAACTTGTATAGCAAGAGATCCTACTCCTCTGAGCATCTTTATGAAAAAAGTTATTTCCCCACTAAAAATCCCATTCTCACTCTCTCCTGAACAATCTACCACTACTCCCACAATTCCATCTCTGAGAAAATTTACTCCTTCTCCTCTTCAAAAATTCATTTTTTCTATCCCAGCTGCTCAAAATTCCATCTTTACCCACCCAATTCCATCCCTTATCTTCACATCTTACCTCTGTCCTCCCTATACACATCTGCTCCAGTTCCACCTCTCCCCCTTCATCAGCTGATCCACTAACTCCATATTTACCAACGCATGCCATCATTTCTGTTCTCTTAACCACCACCCTCTATCCCCAATTTGATATGTGAATTAAATAACTCCGGTGCTCACCCCCAATTCCCAACTATCTTCCAGTTCTGCATTAGCCTTTGTGCTTTGCATCTCTCACCTTCTGATTGTTCACCATGGAATCACCTACCTGACCTGGGACAGATCTCTCTCTTGGTTGCTAGTTAGTCCTGAGGAAGGAAGTGGAGAGGCTCCACACTTTCTTGGATCTTTCATTTGGTTCTTTCCAGATAGAAAGCTGGGCTGGGAAAGGAGCAAATCTGAGGCACCATGAGGTCTGCAGCAGCTGCTCCTGCCACCTGAGGGCTCTGGGCTGAAATGTGTAGTAGCCAGCAGCAGATAGCTCTCTGTCTCAGGGCTTGTCTACATTACCCGCAGGATCGACGGGCAGCGATCGATCCAGTGGGGGTCGACTTATCACATCTAGTCTAGACATGATAAATCGACCCCCGAGTGCTCTCCCATTGACTCCGGTATGCTACCGAAGCGAGAGGAGAAGGCGGAGTCGAAAAGGGAGCATTAGCTCTTGACTCACCGCAGTGAAGACACCGCGGTGAGTAAATCTAAGTACATTGACTTCAGCTATGTTATTCACATAGCTGAAGTTGCATAACATAGATCGATCCTCCCCACCCCAGTGTAGACCAGACATCAGAGTAGCTGCCTACTGGCTTCCTCTCAAGCATTTCTCCAGGCAATACTATACTGATCATCTGTGCACATAGGCCAAGGTTGTTTGGGGAGCCACCCCGCTAGACAATTACCTGATTGATCAGCAACCCACTGTGTAGTGGTGGGTTGCAGAGCATGTCATGGGCCTGGGGGGTTCCTATCAGCTGTTTTGCCTCACTTTCTTTTATCTTTTCCTTAAATCTGTTATGCTTTGCAATAAACAACCCAACATATTCATCCAGAAAGAAGTTAGTACCAGCGATATACAATTTACGTTAACCAGAATTGAAAGAGTGGGATACTGCAACCCTTAATCATTGAACACTGTGAGAGTATTCAGGTTATTAAGGATTATTTGCACCAGCAAGGGTTGCAAATCTCAGTGTAGGCAACAGTAAAAGCATCATTTGAAAATACATAGCCAAATGATCCACATCTTCACTACTCAAACTATCCATAAATATTGGCATCTTGTAGATATATGATACAATGCCTAAGTGAATTGGTATACATGGATTTCTCCCTGCCAGTGATAAGTAATCTTCTCTACCTTAATGCAGCTGTGAGTTTCCCTTTTAGCCATTCTGCTAGATATTCTTCAGTTTCTGCAAAACATTTTAGCAATTGCCAGCAGAAGATGCAATAATTTCCAAAGAGTCTTGGTAATTTGTAGCTTTTCTCAACAATTCTCGGTAACACACTTTTCAAATTGGCCTCCCTCAGGGTGTCCAACATTTGTGAAATTATTTCCAGCATACCTGATCAGTATGTATAATGAAGTTCCTTGCTCTAGTTGGCTGTTCTGACACAGAGGATTCATTATGAATACAGTTTAACATTTTTGTATGTTAAATTATTGTTGTATATAATCCATGCTGCTATCCCTGCCAGGAAAGCTATCATATTCATACTGTATTGCCAACTAGTTACAGATTTTTAAAGAGGGTGGCCAATTTCAGCCCTGGTGTAAGAATTGTCCGCTCCCTCAGCTGGCAGACCTCCTTACTTAGTTGGCTGAGAGTTCTTTCTCTCTGTCCCCAACACCATTTTCCCTCCATCAATGCCTTCAGAGTATTTCTTCTCTCTCGGCCATGTCATTCTACCTCCCACCCCTACCCCCAGATACCAACTTATTAGTCCTGAAAAGCCCTTTATCCTTTTCTGCAGGCCCTCAGTTACCAATTTAGGCATGGATCACTGATTTAGACTATATTTTCCAGCCCATGGATCACTGATTTAGACTATATTTTCCAGCCCCCTCCCTACTGTACCCCTACAATATCCCATTCCATCCAACCATGACCTCCCCCCCAACGCACACACACACACTTCATACAGCTTCCTTTATCTTACTGCCTCCACTCTGGTTATGCTAGTCCTCAAGTAATGAACCAATGATGGTTGGCTGTCTTTCGCTCGCTGTGATATGTGAAAGTATCCGCCAGTGATCCATATATAGATTGCTAGCTGGAGCCAAAGCAGGAGGAGTGAAGCCGGTAGCTACGCTCCTCATAGCCCCTCAGTTCCCAGTTCTCCCTATATATCACTAGCCTGACCCCTCCATGTATCCTGTTACATTCTGTATAAAACAGGACAGGATATTGGTTCAGTAGATGTTCTCTGAAACATTTCACCTTTATATTTCAGCAAATAACAGTAACACTTCAAAAACACTTAAACTGAATTCATGGTATTAATGGACAAAGAAGTACTATTCTATCTCATACTCTGAAACAATCATCTTTTTTCCTGTACACATTCCAGGGCTTTATGATTTGTTGAGGGCTGATTATTAGAGTGGAAAAGGAAACGTAATGTAAGTAGAGATAGTGAAAAAAAAATGGAGGGGAATCATAAAAGTTAAATCAAAATTGTTTTTGTTGTTTACTGAATTTTAGAATGTTAACAAAAAATTGTCAATTATGAAATTTAGAAAATTTCCACTTGCTGTAATTCTATAATATTTTCAATTATGATTTGATTCCTCAGAATTAATTTTATTTAAAAGGACCCACAGAATGAGATGGACATTTATTGTAGTTTTACAAGTTAAAATAAAAAAACATATGTATTAAAAAAGAGCAAGTAACATGCTTTCATTTTTTTAAATTTGCACTATAAGCAAAAAGAAACTGAGCAACCTTGCCTTCACAGAGAATATATTTTTAGTCCTATGAAAAGACTGAAACTGATTGAACAATCTGCTTCTGACAATTCAGATTATATTTTGTTGTTGTTTGTTTGATTTGCAAATTTCTTTGGTATAGTATATTTTGTTGTTCGGATATGCATCAATTTCAATTTAGTCTAATGTTTTCAACCAGTTTTAGCACTGTGAAGAGGTAAGCTCTTTTTATTTTAAATTCAGTGATTATGTTTATAAATCCACATAGCACTTGCACAATTAGAAGAATTATTTGCACTGCAGCTATTTTTATGGCATTGTGAAAAGCTGTATAAAACATCACTTGTTTTGTTTAGTTATAAGTACAGTTGAGTATAATTATCTCTATAATCCTGCCAGAATACTTATCAATATATACTGCAAATTCTGCAATTATGCCAATAAGTGACTCGCAGCTGTAACCTTTGAATTCATGTCATAACAGGAGATATTAATTGATTCATAGCACACCCTGGAAGCAATTTAGAATTGATGCTCATTGAATTTCTAATGCACTACAGTTTCAAAATGTCATTGATGAAAAAAAAAACTTGCGTGATAAATGTGCATTGAAAAGTTTGCAATAAACAAAGATAAAATAGCATATGCTGCAGCCTACAGTGAAATGCTATTTCATTCTTACAACACAGTCTTATTCAATGGGGCTGATTTTTTCAAATACTGGTTCCAATTCTCTCTCTCTTACAACATTTTTTCATCAGTGTAACTACAGAGACTTCAGTGGAGATGTTCCTAATTTGCACGTGGAGAGGTCAGTGGTGAACCATGGTTAGTTTTCAGTTTTACACTACTTAATCTTTATAAAAGCAAAGAAATGTAGAAATCACTGCAGTTTGAACAATGGTTGTGGTTTGTACATTGTGAGTCCCTGATCTTACAGTGTTCAGCATTATATGAAGAGGAGTTCAAGGAGAATGAGGCCCATGGGACTTTTATTTTTACTTCATTCCTTTAGGCAACATAGATCCCCATTCTATACAAGCTTGCTACATCCTATTGCGCTAGAGATGCAAGGGAGCAGGGGGAATGCAGTCTGGGTGGGGGTAAAAAGGCTGGAAGATCTCATTACACATTGTCCTATTATCTCCTTCCTTGAAGTGGTTGTGTATGGGTTACTACTACTATTATCTTGGAACAAGGCATTCTATTATATGTAGCAACGGCTGAAAAATGGGACTGGAAAATCAGAAATCTTTCATTTAATTAAAAATGTAATTTCTAAAATATTTGGGCACTTGTAATCATCTCTTAAACAGATGAGTGGATTTTTAATTAACCAGTGTTATTGTGCCTTTAATAGCTGTAGCTACTCCAACCCTCGGAGTAAAGGCCTCCACAGGGGATCTCTGTAGCAGCTCTAAAGCCTGAAAGAGGAGAATTCCTCCCCTTGCCCTTTTCACATGTCCTCAGTGCCCGTTCCATTAACTCAGACAAGATGCAGTCCCAAACCTTTGTTCCTTAGTATGTTTTCAAGCCAGAATTTCAATCTATCATAAAAATTATCAAAACATAATAGCTAGGTTGCTCTGACATCAACATCTCACAGAATCTATTTATGGGGAGGAGGTGCCAACCCCTCTGTGGAGAAAGAAATGGTTCAGGACTATTTAGAAAAGCTTGGCAAGCACAAGTCCATAGGACTATATGCACTGCATCTGAGGGTGCTAAAGGAGTTGTTGGGTGTGATTGCATAGCCATTGACCATTATCTTTGAAAACTCATGGCGATTATGCGAGGTCCCAGATGACTGGAAAAAGGCTTATATACTGCTGATCTTTAAAAAAGGGAAGAAGGAGGATCCGGGGCACTACAGGCCAGTCAGCCTCACCTCAGTCACTAGAAAAATCATGAAGCAGGTCCTCAAGGAATCATTTCTGAAGCACTTAGAGGAGAGGAAAGTAATCAGGAACAATCAGAATGGATTCACCAAGGGCAAAATCATGCCTGACTACCTAAATTGCCTTTATGATCGAGATAACTGGCTTTGTGGATGAGGGAGAAGCATGGGATATCTTATTCCTTGACCTTTAGCAAAGCTGTTGGTTCGTCTTGAACAGTATTGTTGCAGCAGTTAAAGAAGTATGGCTGGATGAATGGACTACAAGGGGATAGAAACTGGCTATCATCTGAGCTCAAGGATAGTGATCAATGGTAGTTGGCAGCCGGTATGAAAGGAGTGCCCCAAAAGTTTCTCTGGGCTGATTTTGTTCATATCTCATTAATGATCTGGAGGATGGGGTGTGAATTGCACCCTGCAAGTCGTGTTCAGATGATACTAAACTGGAGGAGTGCTAAATACGTAGAGGGTAGGGATAGGAGACATGGTTAACCTAGACAAATTAGAGGATTGGGCCAAAAGAAATCTGATGAGGTTCACAAGGACAAGTGCAGAGTCCTGCACTTAGGACAGGAAGAATCCCATGCACTGCTACAGAGTAGGGATTGAGTGGCTAGGCAACAGTTCTGCAGAAAAGGACCTAGGGGTTACAGTGGATGAGAAACTGGATATGAGTCAACAGTGTGCCCTTGTTGCCAAGAAGGCTAATGGCATTTTGAGCTATATACGTAGGAGCATTGCTGCAGATTGAGGGACATGATCATTCACCTCTATTCGGCATTGGTGAGGCCTCATTGGGAATACTGTGTCCAATTTTGGGCCCCACACAAGAAGGATGTGGAAAAATCGGAAAGAGTCCAGCAGAGGGCAACAAAAATGATTAGGAGGATGGAGCACATGACTTATGAGAAGAGGTTGAGAGAACTGGAAATATTTACTCTGTAGGAGAGAAGAATGAGGGGGGATTTGATAGCTGCTTTCAACTACCTGAAAGGGGGTTTCAAAGAGGATGGATCTAAACTGTTGTCAGTGCTACCAGATGACGGAACAAGAAGTAATGGTCTCAAGTTGCAGTAGGGGAGGTTTAGGTTGGATATTAGGAAAAACTTTTTCACTCGGAGAGTGGTGAAGCACTGGAATGGGTTACCTAGGGAGGTGGTGGACTCTCCTTCCTTAGAAGTTTTTAAGGTCAGGCTTGACAAAGCCAAGGCTGGGATGACTTAGTTAGGAAATGGTCCTGTTCTGAGCAGGGAGTTGGACTAGATGACCTCCTGAGATTCCTTCTAACCCTGATATTCTATGGTTCTCTTCGCTTTTCTTTGTTGTTTTTTTATTTATTTTTATTTTATTTCTAGAATCAGTGCCATTATTCCTTCTCAATTTTTGAAGCTGCTCATGGATCCCAAGGGCACAATGTGGCATATAGTATGTTGTAATTTAATTATGAAGCTGCTACAGTTATACAGCTAGAACATTTTGTCCTTTATTTCCTTTATATTCCAAATGTGGTGCTATGTAGCAGCTTCTGACTAGACCCAAAACCTTAACAAGATTTGACAATTCTTTGTAAGGAATTTTTTTGCTCAGCAACTCTATCCACATTGGGGAAAATGAGGACAACTTTAATAAATTAGATAATGATAGTCCTTTCCCCCTTGTTATTCCTATAACCAAAGTTTCAACTATACTGATTAAATTAAATCCACTAAAATAGAACACTTTGATGGCAGAATTAAAATAGATGGCAGATGCTCAACACATTTATAGAGTTGCCTATATGGAATTTAGATTCAACCTGACCTGGAGTTGAAAATTCCCCCACGTTCAGTGATTTTGAGGTTCAAGAATATCAAATATTCCAGTAGTAGTATTTTTCCGGTAATTGCTTGTAGGGAAACAGAATATTTTGAAGTTGACCTTTATTAGCGCAGTGAAGGACAACATTCCTCCTTAATAAATCCCAAAGGTGAGCATCATCATTTTATGAAGTCCATCTAAGGTAAGCTAAAGCCCTGAGGTTACAACAAAGGCACCTTAATAGTTGTAGATGTGAATCACACAGCCTACTTGATGTGGTCATAAAGGCATAGTTGAAAGACATATTGCTATCCTAATCTTTTTTCAAATGATCATAAAAATGGTTATAAATGTATAGTTAGTTTTCTTAATCAGATAAAAAAGGATAAACATTTTAGCTAAAATACTTCTCTACTTTGCTCAGTAATGTACTTAGCTATGATTCAGTATCATTCATAAAACGTAATAATAAACTGAAAATCTGAATATTATGTTGCATGCTATATTACGTAAAATAGCAACAAATCCACTAAGAAGTTTATGCATCAAGGGTTAAGATACTGATTACATCAAGACATAAGAAGTAAACTTAATATTTCTGTTTATTTTTGTAAAGAAGCTATTCAATAGCCTGTTGAAATCTGACAGATCTTCATATTGTTTATTTCTTAAACTGCAGATGTGTTATTGTGTATGATTTATATGGGTAATCATGTGAAGGATCACAGTGACCTAAGAAAGATGGTATGCACTTCTTCCTCCTCATGATATGACAACTGTCCTAATCTTTTGTGCCATAAGTTATTTCAAACTATATCTATTGACACTCAAAGAATTAGTCAGTCATGCATGGTTAACTCTGCTTTTATTGATGGGATTTTTATTATATAGCTGTCCACAGCGTGGGGGTATTAACATCAAATAAAGGAGACAATTTGCTGCTTTAACATGGTGTGATGCTTCCCAAGAACCTTCCACAACATACACTTCTGTCATCCGAGCACCCTTTTCATTTTCTGAAAGAAAAGATATCCTAAACTTGTTAATGTTTTTTTTCCCGTTTAATGTAATTATTTTGTTTCTCACTTGTTTTTCTTGGTGCACACCAGATATACTGTGTTAGTAAATGCACTGAAAGACTGTAGCACAAACAATAAATCTAACCTTTTGTGTCGTAGACTATCAGTACATCATGCTACATCCTCACAATATGTTCATGGAATGAAGAATGAGTAGTAAGCATTTTTAAAGTTAATTACATCTAAAGAAGCCTACTGGTGGTGAAAAAAAGCCTATAAGTTGGGAGGGGGGCAGGAAGTCTCTTAGGTAAGGAAGGACTGTCAAGGTAAAAGACAATCAAGAGTCAAAAAACGAGCCTTGCTTATATGCTATGTCCCATATAAAAATTCTCAATTAGATGCCCAGCTGGTGTAAACTGCTGAAGCTCTATTGATGTCAGGACAGCTATGTCAATTTACATCAGCTGAAGATCTCATATGTCTTATAACTACAAATCAGAGTCTAGCAAACAAATCTTTTTTCAAACATGAGCAATAGTGATTTTCATACTTATCAGGTTGTTTGCCTCTCCCTGTTCCCATACAGATCCATAGGATGGATGTTCCCCTCAGGACAAGTTGCAGATGGTATCACAAGCCCATTCGCCATCTGAATGAGTCCCCAAGCATATACTCATTTGTGATCGACCAACTCTGAGATCAGTGTCTGTTGACAGTGCTGTGGGGGTTGTAAAGGTTATGTGATCATCTTCCACAACATATCCACATGTTTCTGAATGGTTTGTTTTGTAAAGTAGGGCCTTAAGGCTTGGAATGTCCAGTCTAACTTTATTTATTTTAGAGACAATTGCATTCTCTTAAAATTGATTATTTCTCCCTTAACTGTAGTTTAAATATTTTTCCCAAGAATACTTATGTATCATATCAGGTCAACACATTCACCTGTAAATCCACATAGCGCCTTTGACTTCAGTGGAGTGATGATGATTTACACAAGCTGAAGATCTGGCCCAGTGAGCAGCATCTTACTCCAAGAGTAGTCCTACTAACTACAAAGGGGCTGCTCAAGGAATATAGAATTATACAATTTGAGCAAAGATTGCAGAATCAGGCCTTATGTAAGCAAATGTTTTGTTTACATTGTTCAATGAAGTAAACTAACCTTATAGGCTAGGAACATCATTTTGTATTAACGATTGTTTTCACAAAGAACACATCAGCAAGTTAAAATTTAGACTTGCATATGTGTAGGATTTAGTTTTGTTTTTGTTTTTTTCCTGGGGTTAAGCAACCATTGTACATTGAGAGCAGGCTGAGTTCTAAATTGAGATCTTTAAATTTCCTTCTAATTACATGGCTGACTTTTTTGACCTGTGTTGTAGCTCTACGGAAAGAGAGAATAATAATTAAAACAACAAAAAGAGCTACAACTGGCAGTCTGAGCTTATCCACTAAATAATGAATGTGAACTTTTAATGTATCATTAATGAACTAATCTCTCCCCATCTACCAATTAATATTTAACGTACATTTTAAAGGAATTTAGGAATATGCAGAGCAGCACATAAAATTATATAGTTAACTAGTTATATCAAAACTGAGTATTTTGTGTATTCCCAAACCAGGACGACAAATGTGCATTATACATAAATAAAATTTTGACATTTTAAGCACGTCATGAATTTATTTGCTGTTTTGGGACTAATTTAATTTCAAATATAAAAGGGCTTTTCTCCAACATCACACAAACAATGGAGAAACCAACTTCCCCAAGTTTCTTGTAATACTATTGCATGGTATTTTCTCTAAAGGGAGGCAACGTAGAAGGAGGAGGCAGCATGCTGTAGTGTTAGAACATGGTTCTGAGACTCAAAAGACCTAGGTGCCATTCTCCTCTATTCGACAGACTTGCTCCATGAGTAGAGGGCCACTAACATCCACATTTTCATAAATGTGTACGTGCAAAACTGATACATACTCTAGCTGGGTCTCTGTGCATGCAGCCATGTAGGTCTGCACATAAAAGGCAAATTCAAGGCACATTTAATGGACTAAGGTATATCTCACACATTTTCAAAAGTGCTCAGATGCCCACCACTCATTCAGCCAATGCTCCTTAATCATGTTGGGCTAGGATTAGTCAAGGAGACACAGGTTAAGCTACTCAAGCATTAACCACTCATTAGCTGCTCTGCACATCGCATACCGGGGAACACCAACCAGATAAATAGTATCCAAAACACAGAGGTTACTGAGAGTAAGACATACATACATAGTACTAAAGGGCAAGAGACTAGGATACATGCGGTAGACAAGATGGGGTGGAGGGTGAGGGGAATGTGAAGGATGGCGAGGTTTTTCCATTTCTGAATGGGGAATGAACCATGCAACAAAAAGATCTATCACTGGCTGCAGCACAACAGCTGACTGTGCCATGGAAGTATACCTTAAGGCAAGTCAGGAGGAGGAGGATGGTGAGGGCAAAGTTGATCCTAACTCAGAGAATTGACATACTCTATCCATTCAAATGGGATGTTATGAACTGATGGAAACCTTCCAGCTGACTTCATAGGGCCACAAGAAGTCTAGAGGGGCATGACTAGTCCAAGAAGCCACCTGATGTGGGTTCCTTTTCTGTAGCATTTCTCCTGCAACTTGGCTTTTAAGCATAACATAAGAGATGTGATGATGAATTCTCCACACTCAACCAAGCAGTCATTGCCTTTCTGACACTGGTATATTAGCCAAGACCATGTGTGTTCTTCTGACAGACTTTGTGTTGCTTCCTGTCTGGACACCAGAGCAACAGTTGGGCACAGCAGTAATTGCATACCATTATCTACTGCAACAGCACTCCTTGTTGTCTGAGCATGCAGTTAGACTCAGAATATCCAGGTGGTGCAGTGCAAGTATCCAAAGCAGGTGCTGAATTTTCAGTGCCTACCCCCTACTTTGAATATTAACCTAAAATGCAGGCACCTAAAAACAACACACTTCCTGCATACAGATCTCCCCTGTCCCCAATAACTCAATCCTAAGACAATGGGGAAAAAAGAACAGCTTTGTTTATCCATCTGTCTCTTTAATAACTCCTACAGTTAATGGGTTGGATTTTCAATTTTGTTTGTGCTAATGAACTAAGTCTTTCCAAATTGTTTGCTATTTTCCCTGAAAACATAGACAACCTTTTCCCCACCCAACTGAACTAATACGCTTTCAGAGCTGAGCAATCTTATTACACTGCCAAGTTAAGTTTGTGTCTGATTTTCTCTAATCACCATTGATGTTGGGCTGTGTCCTGTATGTTTTTCTCAACCAGTGTTTTTTTACTATTATTTTTATGGTGTTACATAGGTGACAAACTAGTCTGAAATTAAATAGTACCTATTCATTTGAATGAATAGAAACAATGTTTGGATATCAATACGATCTACTTTGCCAAACCAGCTACACAAAGAAGGGACAAAGGAGTTAAAGAATAATGGCACCAGTTCTCCAACTTCCTTGACCATTTTACTAAAAGAGAATTTGGTCCTGTATTTTAAATACCTTATCTGGGAAAATGTAAATATGATAAAATTAAGCAAAAGAGAGTCATTTTCTCCACCTGATGATGGGTATTAAAACAGTAAGATCAGAGCTTCAATCAGATACATGGGAAAGAGTTGGACATATCTCTCTCTTTTTAGGTAAGATTTTTACTTTTTTGAACAGCATTTGTAAGTATTACATGGATGTTAAAGAATACCAGGGTAGAAAATCCTGCTGTTCCTCGGTTCTGGCTGCATTTGTGATCTTCCTGTCTTTGTACACATCTATCAAACTGCATCTCCTCTTGGAATCACTATTAAAATAGAAGCCACAATGGCTTACACAGAAGCACAATTCATACTACTGCAGCATTTGTAATAGTTACAGGTATTTTAAAATACTGCTTTGAGATTTCATTGTTTAAACAGTATGTTCATATTCACTAATCTGTTCCAGAGCTATCCAAGAGCCCCAGTCTGCACACACTTATTGCAATGATTAGGACCAGCCTTCTTCTGGGCTGGCATATAAGTGTGTCAGGGATATTCTGTGCACTGTGCAGTAGTGGGACATAGTTTTAATCTTTGTGTCTCCATAATTCAGACTTCATTCCCACCATGTAGTTCCTGGATCACAACAAACTTCAAATTGGTTGTGGGGCCCAGATCCCTTACACGCAAACCAATGGAGCTGACTAAGGAGTAGGATGCCCTGTTTCTTCAAGAGTGGTAGTGCACTCTGCAAAGCTATGGGAATTTTTGCCTCCTTGAGGCAATATTGTTCCTCGAGCTCTTCCTGGGGCAATTCAGCTCTGCACTACCCTCCCTGTCTCCACCCTGGGGAGCTTAAAGAACCAAATGAATCCAAAGAGACAAGTGTATGCAGCATTGAGGCCTCAGAGAATACTAAAATTCACTGCAATTTTCTTTTAATGTAACTAAACTCCTTCAAGTGCTCCCATATATCATTTCATTACAATATACAGAAACATGACCTAAGATGTACTCTGTCTAAAACACCAGCCTGTTGCTTCTATCATGGACAGGAAGCAAAATACTACTCACCTCCAGATATTTGTCAAAATTAGCCATCTGTGGCTCCAGTGCAGCCCTCTGCACCACTCTTGAAGGTGCTGCGTGTTCCACGGTTCATGCCCAGCTCGCTCCGATTTGATCTGGGGGTAGAACAGAGCCTCTCCCCTGCTTGAAGACCCATAAGGAGCTAGTCAGAATCCTGCCTGATGTGTGTATGTAACTTTTCTTGACCACAACAGGATTTTTGTGAAAGCATATGAAGAGAACTGTTTTGAGTGTCCTGCACAGGATAGACACCACTTTCTATTACGCTTTCCATGGCCTCCTCATACTGATTCTTCCCTTTCATGTCAGTGAAGCATTTTACAAACTGTCATGTACCATTCCTCTTTATTACTATATATATGGCTTTAGTTCTCCCCCTATTGATAATACTCCTACCTCTAACCACTCTGTCTTTGTTTTCAACATTGACTGCCTGTTAGGCTACTTTATCATGTTGGTGTCTTTGCCCCAGAAAGTCATAACCCTAAACCTCCTAGGCTTTCTTCTAGAAATTCAAATGTCCCGTACTTTTTAATTTTGATTGTGGTGACTGCTCTATTCTATGCTCCAGGGGGTTAATTTCGGTACTTTCATTTTCTCTTCTCTGTCAGCTTCTTGCTGCCTGGCCAGATCATTTCACCAAACATATGCAGACACCACTGAACATATACTACCACATTTCTGTGCCTATCTATCTCTGTTTTGAATATTTCAACTAGAGCAGTGGTGGGCAACCTGTGACCCACAGGCTGCACACAGCCCATCAGAGTAAGCTGCTGCTGAGCTGCGAGACCATTTGTCTACATTTAGAGTTCACCGTTCCTGGCCAATGGGAGCTGCAGGAAGCAGCAGCCAGCATGTTCCTGTGGCCTGTGCCACTTCCCGCAGCTCCCATCGGCTGGGAATGGAGAACCAAGGATACTGGTAGCTGCGAGCAACTGTGCAAATGTAAACAAACTCTCTAGCAGCCCGCCAGCAGATTATCTTGATGGGCCGCAGGTTGCCCACCACTGTTCTACAGTATTTCTATTACCATGTCAAATGTGCATCCATCTTAAACATAGAAGCACCTGGCACTTCTTACCTTGCTCACCTCTATGAGTGTCTTCTTTTAGGCAAGAGAATTATATTAAAGTACATCCTTACCTCATACATCTTGTTTCTTAGCTACAGTTTCCATTTTACTCCTTAAGGCCATTCATTGGAGTAATTTTCTACCTCAAGTTTTCCTTTGCATCTCCCATTTCTAAATTGATCAAGTCTGCATATTTTCACTACTGCAACAAGGTTCATATCCACTACTATCCTAACACTCCTTTAGTTGAGTCACTCTGTAATGTAATTGACAGTTGATGCTCAGTTTTTGCAATTACACAATTGCTTACCAAAAGTACTCAAATCCACGCTGAAGCCTATTGTAATGCTACAATGTGCTTTTACAGCCAGAAGAAACATTACCCCATCACTGAAGATCTCCAGTGAAACTTCATTTGTTGGGGAAATCATCACGTTTTTTGTAAAGGATGATCATGCCTCACCAATCTACTATAATCTGTTAAGGAGGGGTAACAAGCAAGTGGACAAGAGTAATTCAGTCAATATAGTGTACTAGATTTTCAGAAAGTCTTTCACAAGGTCTCTTAACAAAGGCTCTTAAGCAAAGTAAGCTGTCATGAGATAATCACAGAATCATAGAATATCAGAGTTGGAAGGGCCCTCAGGAGGTCATCTAATACAACCCCCTATTCAAAGGAGGACCAGTCCCCAACTAAATCATCCCAGCCTGGGCTTTGTCAAGCCTGACCTTAAACACGTCTAAGGAAGGACATTCCGCCACCTCCCTAGGTAACCCATTCCAGGGCTTCACCCCCCTCCTAGTGAAAAAGTTTTTCCTAATATCCAACCTAAACCTTCCCCACTGCAGCTTGAGACCATTATTCCTTGTTCTATCATCTGGTACCACTGAGAACAGTCTTGATCTATCCTCTTTGGAATCCTCTTTCAGGTAGTTGAAAGCAGCTATCAAATCCCCCCTCATTCTTCTCTTCTGTAGACTAAATAATCCAAGTTCCCTCAGCCTCTTCTCAGAAGTCATGTGCTCCAGCCCCCTAATCATTTTTGTTGCCATCCGCTGGACTTTTTCCAATTTTTCCAAATTCTTCTTGTGGTGTGGGGCCCAAAACTGGACACAGTACTCCCGATGAGGCCTCACCAATGCCGAATAGAGGTGAATGATCACGTCCCTCGATCTGCTGGCAATGCTTCTACTTATATAGCCCAAAATGCCGTTAGCCTTCTTGGCAACAAGGGCACACTGTGGATTCATATCCAGCTTCTCGTCCACTGTAACCCCTAGGTCCTTTTCTGCAGAACTGCCACTTAGCCACTCAGTCCCTAGTCTGTAGCAGTACATGGGATTCTTTGATCCCAAGTGCAGGACTCTGCACTTGTCGTTGTTGAACCTCATCAGATTTCCTTTGGCCCAATCCTCTAATTTGTCTAGACCTCTGTATCCTATCCCTACCCTCTAGCATATTTAGCACTCCTCCCAGTTTAGTATCATCTGCAAACACGCTGAGGGTGCAATCCACCCCATCCTCCAGATCATTAATGAAGACACTGAACAAATCTGGCCCCAGGACTGACCCTTGGGCCATTCTGCTTGATACCGGCTGTCGACTAGACATGGAGCCATTGATCACTATCCATTGAGCCTGACAATCTAGCCAGCTTTCAGTCCACCTTATAGTCCATTTATCCAGCCCATACTTCTTTAACTTGCTAGGAAAAATGCTGTGGGAAACCATATTGAAAGCTTTCCTAAAGTCAAGGAATAACACTATGACGTGTTGGGTCATAGAAACCTCCTTGGGACCTGCCAGCTGATGTGCCAAGACTACTTCTGCTCTTGCTTTCCTGCCCTGGCAGCTTAGGACTCCAACATCCTGTCTTGTTGAGCCAGACATGCCAGTCTGCTCCAATACAGACCCAGGGTCTGAACCATGTGCTCCAAAGCTGCAGATTTAACTGAATGCAACTTACAGAAGTGTTCCTGTCTTTAAGACTCAGATGCTGAACTCCCAATGGGGTCTTAACCCCAAATACACCTGTTTTACCCTGTATAAAGCGTATGAATAAAACATATACAGGGTAAACTCATAAATTGTTCGCCCTCTATAACACTGGTAGCGAGATATGCACAGCTGTTTGCCCCACCCAGTAATTAACATACTCTGGGTTAGTTAATAAGTAAAAAGTAATTTTATTAAAAACAGAAAGTAGGCTTTAAGTGGTTCCAAGTAGTAACAGACAGATCAAAATGAATTACCAAGTAAAGTAAAATAAAACACATAAATCTAAGTCTAATACAACTGAGTACAGATAAAATACAACTGAGTAGTGATAAAATCTCACCCTGAGAGATGTTTCAATAAGTCTCTTTCACAGACTGGACACCTTCCTAGTCTGGGCACAGTCCTTTCCCCTGGCACAGCCATTGTTCCAGTTCAGGTGATAGCTAGGAGATTCCCCATGATGGCTGCCACCTTTGTTCTGTTCCACCCATTTATATATCTTTTGCATAAGGCAGGAATCCTTTGTCCCTCTCTGGGTTCCCACCCCCTCCTTCTCCATGAAGGTTAAAGATGGATTCCAGTTCAGGTGACACGATCACATGTCACTGTAAGACTTGAATACCCACTTGCTAGCACACACGTTTAGAGGGAGACTTACAAGTAAAACAGAGCCATTTGCAGACAATTGACCTGGTTAATGGGAGTCCAAGATTCCAAACCACCATTCATGGCCCACATTTTGCATAATCATAATAGGCCCTCAGAGTTATATAACGTATTTATAGTTTCAGATACAAGTGTGGTGCATTTATACAAATAGGAAGATCACACTCAGTAGATTATAAGCTTTGTAATGATACCTTACAGGAGACTTTTTGCATGAAGCATATTCCAGTTACATTATATTTAAACTTATTATTATATTTTCATAAAATCATATAGAGTGCAATGTCACAAACATGTCCACTGCTTTCCACTCATCCACAGAGCTAGTTATCGCATCATAAAAGGTGATTAGGTTAGTCAGGCATGACTTTCCTTTGGTCAATCCATGTTGACTGTTCCTAATCACTTTCCTCGCCTGGAAGATCTTCAGAAGTGATTCCTTGAGGACCTGCTCCATGATTTTTCCAGGGGCTGAGGTGAGGCTTACTGGCCTTTAGTTCCCTGGATCCTCTTTCTTCCCTTTTTTAAAGATGGACACTACATTAGCCTTTTTCCAGTCATCCAGGACTTCACCCAATCTCCATTAGTTTTCTCTGCAATCACATCCAACAACTCCTTTAGCACCCTTGGATGCCATGCATCCAGCCCCATGGATTTGTGCTCGTCCAGCTTTTCCTGAACCACTTCTTTCTTCACAGAGGGCTGGTCACCTCCTCCCGATACTGTGCTGCTCAATGCAGTAGTCTGGGAGCTGACCTTGTTCGTGAAGACAGAGGCAAAAAAATCATTGAGTACATTAGCTTTTTCCACATCTTCTGTCACTAGGTTGCCTCCTCTATTCAGTAAGGGCCCACACTTTCCCTGACCTTCTTCTTGTTGCTAACATACCTATAGAAACCCTTCCTGTTACTCTTAAGAGGTATATATTGGAATTGGAAAAGTTACTGAAAAGGGCAACACAAATTATTAGGGGTATGGAATAGCTTCCATATGAGGAGACATTAATAAGACTGGGACTTTTCAGCTTGGAAAAGAGACAACTAAGGGGGGATATGATAGAAGTTTATAAAATCATGACTGGTATGGCGAAAGTATATAAGGAAGTGTTATTTACTCTTTCTCATAACACAAGAAGTTAGGGGTCACCAAATGAAATTAGTAGGCAGCAGGTTCAAAACAAACAAAAAGAAGCACTTCTTCACACAACACACAGTCAATCTGTGGAACTCTTTGCCAGAGGACATTACAAAGGTCAAGACTATTACAGGGTTAAAAAAAGAACTAGATATCCTCTATGAACTTAAGTCCATCAATGGCTATTAACTAGGATGAGTAGGGATGCTACACCATGCTCTGAAGTGTCCCTAGCCTCTGTTTGCCAGAAGCTGGGAACGGGCAACATGGGATGGATCACTTGATGATTACTTGTTCCATTCAGTCCCTCTGATGCACCTAGGATTAGCCACTGTCAGGCTAGATGGACCATTGGTCTGACTCTGTATGACTGTTCTTATGTTCATCCCCTTCTAAATCTAATACAAGAATTATATACTTTTCTGTCTCCTTGACCTCATCTTTTTTCTACACCCCTCCATTCATCATTGTCTTCATCTTGGCTCCGACACCTTCATCTGTATTAATGACTATCTGGTTATCTGGAAGAGTCCACTTGGCTCACTATGCCTCCCTGATCATCCATCCTGTCTTTAAACTCGGATCAAAATCCACTTGCATTCTATTACCCACAACAGTTAAAGAGTTGACTTGTTCCCTTCGCTGGTACAAACTATTGCTACCAATTTCACACCTCTCTTAGAGCCAGATTCTCCTGCCTTTACTCTTGCAAAACTTTACTTCACTTATTTCAAGGCAAAGTAGGGTGCTATTGAATATGAGTACAGGTGGTGGACCTTAGACAATGATTCACATTGACTTTAAAGTCTAAGCATAGCTTTTTAAAATATTATTAATTCCTGTAACTTCTGTGAGTTGTGAGATATTTGTGTTGACACGTTATGAAGTTAAATTATCCTGAGCACATTTTTATGCATGCTCAGAATGAGAGCTACATTGTTTCAGGTTATGTGAAAAATCTCAGTTTGGTTTGGCATAATTAAGGAAGGCCACAAAAACATGGATGTCAACTTTTTTCTGTAGTATTGCATAAAACTCTATAAATAAAAGGAAGCCCATAAGAAATATATGTTTATGTTATGTGCAAACTTTTAATTTGTATTTGTTCACAGAGAAACTAAGACCATGATTGATGGATGCAGGAAAACAATATTCCCTTTACCAATCTTGCCTTTCAGCAATCTTGCTCTAGTTTCAGCCTATTTCAAATAGTTACAAACTCTAGTGAGTCACTAATTAAAGCATTTATGGCTGTCATGAACTAAATGACATATATCAATTTCCACCCAATGCAAATTTGCATCATAATGGAGGCAACGTCAGTAATTTATAGACATGCAGCTTTCCAGAGAGTCATAGTTATTTCTCACCCAGAGTTATGTGGTGATTGTCTCTGATAATTTTATCTCAGTTCTGAGCAGTGAAAAGAAAATGGATCTGAAAAAGCTCTCATTATGAAGAAAGGCTTTTTACTATTCCAGAGAAGACTAAGTTTGATGGGAGTTATGACCCTTTGAAAATTGTTACTTTTGTGCATTTTGTATGCATTTATGTATAATAGCCTGATTCTGAACACACTATTGCATGATGATCTTTACTCACATCAATAGTGTAGTTCAAGCCAATGGGACTGCTTATGAGTAAAATTACTCATATTCATAAGAGTTTACAGCATCCAAAAACTAAACGAGTTAGAAATGTCAGAAAATGAGATTTTGTTAAAATCTTCTGTGGGAAAATGTCAATTTCCACAAAACATTTCAATTCTCTTAAACATTTAAACATTTAAAAAACAAAATATTTTAATTCAAAATTTCGGTTAAAATAGAAACATCTCTTTTTGATTGAAAAAATCAGAATATTTTGTTTTGACTTTTCCAAGATGACATTTTTTTGATATTTTGATTTTTCAGACTAATTTTGGCAAAAAATCAATGTACGTAATATTGGAATTTTCCCTGGGATGGACGTTCCATTTTTTCACCATCTCTATTGATAAGGTGTGCAGCTCAGGAAGGCTATCCAAGGCCCTCATCCCCCAAGCACCTATGCATGTACCTATCGTTACTCATGTTCACAGTCCCATTGGTTTCAATATAATTAGTAACATGGTCAAAAGATACATACATGCTCAGGTCTTTTCAGGATCAGGGTCTAAATTAGCTGTCCAGAGAGAAGTGTACTAAAGGTGTGCTGCTGTTTGGGCAAGGATTTTACGCAGAAGCTCTGGGCTCAGCTCTGCAGAACTTGTGAATTGAAAAGGGGTTAGGTAAGGCTACTGCTCACCTCATGATATCCCCAAAATGGAGTCCCATTCTGATTTTCTGGCTATGCCAAAAGAATGACAGAAGACATTAGATATGGGTTTAATCAGACCACAACTTATAATTAAATGTCTGGGACTAACTTGGTGGATAAAATGTGCACTGCAGGTGAACCCCCCTCAAAATTCAGTGGGGGAAACTGCTTTTTTTTTCACCTCCCCCCACACCTTTCCATTTATGTCCCTCCAGCAGATCCACTGCCAGGACCCTCCAATTCCAGCCAATTCTAGGGGAAAAGGCAGCTTCCACCAGATCACTCCCTTTTCATCCAGGTCCCTCCAGCAATTCCCTTGCCAGGACCTTACCAACCACACTCCCTCATAGGAGGGGTTAAGGTGGACTTTAATGATGGGGGTTCGGCTTCCTTCTGTACCAATCAGAGGAGTCCCTAACTGCCCCTAGCTCACTCAATTACCAAGCATCCCTCCTTAATTCCTTTCCCAAGCCTTTATCCATTCTTTTGTGCCTTAATTTTTGGAGTACCTGCTCTGAACATCCACTATACACTTAAATAAAGAGTTGCAACATATGGCCTACCACCCGTCATGCTTTGCATGAACAAAGCCCACCTGAACCTGCTGCGAGGAAGGCGAAACCCCCCCCCACTGCACCTGGCCAATATGGGGGTAAGGGAAAAATTCCTTCCTAGCCCGTCTTGGTGGGGTGGCTAGCATAATGCCCACAGCAGGTATAGCTAAACACCCGGCATATTTCTGACCTAAATAGGGAAGGAGGTTGGATGCTGCCCAGCCCGTTCCGAGTGAATGGGTGGAGGGACCAGGGCCTTTTTTAAACCCCTCATTCCTAGGTGATGAGTCATCCACCATGCTGACTGCATTTCCAGCAGTTTTACATTTCCCCTCCTCCCCCAAGCCAGAAAGTATTGCCTTCTTCTCCCAGCCAGCCAGACAACTTCCCGCCCACACTCCTGCTTAAAGTTCAGGGTGGTGATTCACCTTAAACTGATGCAAGCTCATAAGTTTTGAAAGTGAGGAGGCCTCTGATGTGGAGTTCTTCACACAATTGGGACAATTTATTCTGGGGGTTATCCAGCCAAATAGTTTCAGTCATGCAGTGGGTTATTGCAAGTCAGCAGAGCTTCAACCTTCTAGAAAGTGAAGTTGTTTTTATTAAGTATTAATAATCAATAATCATAATAACAAATGGGCTTGATTCACCAATGACTTATATAGTCATTTGCTCCTGTGGAAAGTAGTGTATGAAGTGTGGCAATTTTACAGCCTATCTGGACTTGCCTTGCACAAGATGTGAATACAATACATCACAGGGGGAAATTGGGCCCTATGTAGCCTCTCCCTCTTTTCTTATGTGCAATAGGGTACAACTTTAAATACATAATCATGGATTATTCAGTAATGTATTGTAATATCATACATTTTTTCTATAACCTTATATGCTACTCTGTAGTATGTTGTATCATATAACATATAGAGTATGCCTGCCAAACTCCATGAAAGTCATTTGCAATATATGAAAAAATGTACTGTAAAGAGAAGATATACAACATGCTACATAAAACAATATACAATGCAGTACAGTAGAACCCCTATTTTACAAACTAACTGGGGATTGAGGAGTTAATAAAATAAAAAAGTTTATAAAATTGAACATTTCAAAATGGTACAGTGCATATATTGCAGTATGGTGCACTGCATCACTGTGTTCTTGTCCTTCACATCACTGCAAAGCAATTTCCAATGCACTGAAGGCATCAGAATGTGAAGGCATATCTACTTATTCTTCATTGATATCACTGTTGGTATGTTGTTATTTTTCCCCCTGAGTTAAGGAAAGTAATTCCCATAACTTGTCATTTGTTAGACTGGTGTTTGTAAAATTGAGGTCCTGCTGTAACAGTGAAAAGTCTTAGGCCACGTCTAGACTACACGCCGTATCGGCGCGTTAAAATCGATTGCTCGGGGATCGATATATCGTGTCTAATCTAGACGGGATATATCGATCCCTGAGCACGCTTATATCGATTCTGGAACTCCACCAACCTCAAAGGAGTTCCGGAATCGACATGGCGAGCCGCGGACATCGATCCCGCGAGGTGAGGACGGACGAGTAAATCGATTTTAGATATTTGACTTCAGCTACGTTATTCACGTAGCTGAAATTGCGTATCTAAAATCGATTTTACCCCGTAGTGTAGACCAGCCCTCAGATCACCTATGCTTGGAGATAAATTAACTTTGTAATTGACAGCCTAATCCTCTGAATTGCACCCCAAAAATGAGTAGTTGTGCATGCATGTGCTGCTTGACAAGTGGCATCCATACAGGGAGAGAATGACTGTTCCTTCTATCTACAACTGTTTTCTGTTGAATTCTCTGGATAAAGAAATAGAATGATCATTAAGGTTTTATGCATTTCTGTGACAGCAGCAGTTAATGCCTTTTATGTGTCATAGACCATTCTGGATTATGGGATTTTCACTCTGACAAAATAAACTAGACTAGGAAAAAAGTAGCTCCATTTTCAGCAGGTTGCCATTAGCTTACATTTTGTCTTAGCACTGGATAAAGTCAAGCATGCAGCAACCAGTCTGTGTGTGTTTATAAATGTTGGACAAGTATTTGAAGGAGAAAAATTGCAGGGTCCAATTTGTGACAAGAAGAAGTTAATATGAGTTGCCTTTGGCGCCTAAAACGTTCTATTCCACTGTCATCTGTGGAACTTTAAACTGTTTGTTTTAACTTGCTTATTAGGAAGCGTATTGTTTATAGAGAAAGGACACGCTTAAAAAAATGTGTACAAAGAACTAAACAAAAATAGCCTGAAGGGCAAAAATGCACAAACAGATGGAGAGAGGCCAAACAGATCTGCAATACTGAGTACTTTGTATTTCACCTTGGTTCAGTTAATGGTTTCCCAGTAAATTGATTCAAAGTTGTCTTCCCTAATAGAATTAGGAAGAAAAACCTAAAATAAAAAGTAAATAAAATCTGGAATATTCCTACAAATTAAATAACTGAGTGCTTTATCCTCATAACATTATTTGTTAAAATACCAACTGTCTCAGATGGATTGTATGTATTATACTCTAGCTCTATTAGATTCTGTTACTGACCATAATAACAGACTGTCAAGGACACTGCTGTGGAGAATTTAAAGGGCCTACATTCTTTTCACTCATTCTATTGCCATACAATTGGTTGGGAGGAGCGGGGAGAATGTATTTCTCTTTGCAATACAGCAAGATTCACCTAGTGAGGAGGCAATTTTGCAATAATGAATTATGAACTGATTATATGACCTTGAAGTGCTTTAAGTTTAAAATCAGTTTTTATCAATTAGTTGACAAAAGCGTCATATTTATCTCCTCACAGTAGTGAAAAGACAAGATGTAAATATTCCACTGCAGTAGTCCTAAATGGATTTTATTCTCACTAGGACCAAAATGACAAAATGACTTCAGTGGATCTGGTCACAGTATTAGGCATTTCTAGGACCCAGAGACAGGACTGGGAACGCAACTCTCACAACACACATATGAAGTAGGTAAATTTTGTTATCCCAGTGGTTACTGTAAGAAAACTTCCATTGACTTCAATGAGAATATACAGTGCTTACTACCATAAGTAGTCTCAGTGACTTCAGGGTCTACTCATGGCAGTAAATATTGTGCCCCGGGCCTTATGTTTGCAAATAGATTTTAAGAGTGAATGTGCTACAATAAATGTTAAGTGTTTTATTACAAATGAAGGGCCTAATTCACCATTACTCCAAGCTGATACTGGTATAACTCCATAGAGTTACCCTAATGGAAAAAATAGATATATTCCAAGGAATTCTACCAGCACAAACCCTGGTCTGAAGAAGTGGTGAATAAAACCCAATGTGTATTGCATGTGTCGTGTTTATTACAACATAACATTTGCGATGTGTGCAATTTTTTTCTTCTTTTTCACTCTTTTGCTGAGCAGCATTGCATGAATTTAATTTAATCATGAAACATCTGAACCAAATATTTTTGAGCTAGTCTTTGGGTTAAGTGATCTACTGGAGTGAGTCATATTTCATAACGAAAGTGAGTAGAAACAGATGGAGAATGTTTTTATATCCCGACATCATTAGGTCGGATAAGATTGACATTCAATGAAATTTCAGACATCATGACTCAAATGTTTTAACAAGAAAATATTAATGGAAGGTAGTTAATAGGGGCTACAGTGAGAACTAAAGAATGGCTTGCAAATCAGTCATTAATATTTTGTCTGGTCAGGGCAGGAACAAAACCTGTTTAGGTAGAATTCCTTTACTTATTGTAGTGGAACATTTTTGCTCTTCAGCTATTGGGTGGATATGAATATTATGCATTTAGCAACTAATCAGTGTATACTAATATAGTTGTGGGATTTCTCATGGTGGTAAGCATTATACTTGGTAATTAGTGTTAGCAAGATTGGACTAATAATCATCATCTCCTGTGTGAAGTAGGTAAATAGTAGTATCCTAATATTACAGAGAGGGGAACAAAAGTCAAAAGTTAAATCAGTGTTTGGGATTTCCTCACTGTCAAACACTCCTAGACCATGTTGCTTTGTTTTTTATTATAGTATCCTTTGCACAAAGTATCCCAAACATCTCATGAAGGTCAGTGAGACAACATGATGAAAAGAAAGGCTTCCATTAGACATAAGAGAAGAAGTATTTCAGATGTAAAGCTGAAGGGAAGAGATAGCTATAGATACAGTATCACAAAAATGAAAGAGTGACTCCAAATATGGAGACTGATAAGAACTGAAGTCAATGGGCATGGGCAGGGCTGTACCAACTGGTGCTCCACTTTGGCCTCCATTAGCCTCGGGGCTGGGGAAACAAAAGGGTGGCTAGAACCATTTCCTTTCTGAAGCATGCCAAGCATGAACACCTAATCCTTGATGTTCACAGTAGGGGAGTAAAGGATCAAGAAAATAAATCTCAGGGGCCTGAATCTGATCTCACAGTAGTTTGCACCACTGGTACTTCTTTGACTTCGGTGGAATTAATTTTAATTTATAGTGGTATAAATAAGAACGGAATCAGGATGAAATAACTAATTTAAACCCTTATCATCATCTAGGTCAACTATCGCACCTGCCTACTGAAAGATGTGATAAGGATTGTTTATGCAAGACCTGTAATCAAAAGCATAAAGTGGTCAATTTTTAAATCCTTGCATGATGATTTTTTAAAATAGAAAGTTAGCAAGACATCACTTCAAATTTTCTGATATGGCCAACTTGTCCTCAGAAAGTATTTCTGGCATTGCTCTACACCCAGAGTTACTAGTATTGTGTAATGTTTGGTAATCATGGAATAACTAGAAATTTTGTCCATACAAAACCCCAACTAAGTACAGATACAGTAATAAAAGAAGGAAGTAACCCTAATCAGAAATGGATGGTAGAAGAATAGTAATACTTTTTCTGGATTTGAACCCTAATCCTGCAAACTGCTGAACATTTGTGAACCTCTGGGTGCTCTCAGCTTCTAAGACTACTGATGTGAGGGTGATCAGCACCCTGAAGAATCAAATGACAGAGCAGAATGCATCCAGATTATATAAATCAAACTATAGTTACTTGAAAAGCAGATTGAAACATGACAAAGATAGTTTGATTGATGCAGTTGATGAAAACTGACTAGAGAAGAAAAAGATTTCAGACCCTTTTGTTTTGTGGAGCTGTGTGTATCATTAAAAATAAAGAATTCATTACAGAGCAAAAGATTCAGGAGCATGACATGAAGTCTGATTCATGAGGATGAGAAACAAAAGTGCTTATGTTTTACATTGATATAGAAATCCCAGAGGCCAATTTGTCTGTGTATGCCAAGAAAATTGTTACAGTCTATTGCTGATTTTTCTTTTTTTTAACTGAAACTTTTTTCTTATTTTTATTAAAGGAAAAATCTATAAAATATTAATTAATTCTGAATACCCTAGATGATCATAATGGCCAAAAGTAACAGTTTTCAGAAATACAGTAGGTGAAAGAATAAGGATCAGTCAAATACACTAAAGACTTCAGTAGAGCTGTGTCTATTGAGGATCTGGCCCTAGGTCTACATGTAGAAATACACAGCTCATGCAAATGAATATTTTCAAAGTACATAAAAAAGCTGAATAAATGACATTAAAAATAATGGTATTTGGAAGTATATTTTCTATGCAAAACTTTGAAAATATGCCTCTCAGGGACTAATGGATGTCAAAGGCAATTTAATGCAGATAAATGAAGAATTATGATGACTTTGATAAGATTTTATTACAGAACTTCACCATGCTGCATGAGAAGAAAAATGAACAAATTGAAACTAGAGTGTGTGGGCGGGGGGGGGTGAGGGTAATGAATCCATAGAAGTCATCAGTGTATGATTACTAAAAGAATGACAAAAGGGCAAATGTCTGTACTTAGCAATTTTGACAGGCCATTCATAGACAAGTCTATGATATAATATATAGTGAATATAAAGGAGCAAAACAATAGTAAAAACATCATTAATTGAGAAAATTAGTGCTTCCAGGATAAAATTTAGGAATCCAAGTCAGCTAGGTGAAACATAAGACTCAGAGACTTTAGGGTCAGAAGGGACCAATATGATCGTCTAGTCTCACCTTCTGCACAATGCAGGCCACAGAATCCTACCCATCCACTTCTATAACAAACCCCTAACCTATGCCTGAGTTATTGAAGTATTCAAATTGTGGTTTGAAGACCTCATGCTGTAGAGAATCCACCAGCAAGTGATCCATGCCCCACGCTGCAGAGGAAGGCGAAAAACCTCCAGGGCCTCTGCCAATCTGCCCTGGAGGAAAATTTCTTCCTGACCTCAAATATGGCGATCAGCTAAACCCTGAGCATGTGGGCAAGACTCACCAGCCAGCACTCAGGAAAGATTTCTCTGCAGTAACTCAGATCCCATCCCATCACAGACCACTGGGCATACTTACCTGCTGATAATCAAAGATCAGTTGCCAAAAATTAAGCTATCCCATCATACCATCCCTTCCATAAACTTAGCAAGCTTAGTCTTAAAGCCAGATATGTCTTTTGCCCCCACTACTCCCCTTGGAAGGCTGTTCCAGAACTTCACTCCTCTCTAATGGTTAGAAACCTTCGTCTAATTTCAAGTCTAAACTTCCTAGTGTCCAGTTTATACCCATTTGTTCTTGTGTCCACATTGGTACTAAGCTTAAATAATTCCTCTCCCTCCCTAATATTATCCCTCTGATATATTTATAAGAGCAATCATATCCCCCCTCAACCTTCTTTTGGTTAGGCTAAACAAGCCAAGCTCTTTGAGTCTCCTTTCATAAGACAGGTTTTCCATTCCTCGGATCATCCTAGTAGCCCGTCTCTGAACCTGTTCCAGTTTGAATTCATCCTTCTTAAACATGGGAGACCAGAACTGCACACAGTATTCCAGATGAGGTCTCACCAGTGCCTTATATAACGGTACTAACACCTCCTTATCTTTGCTGGAAATACCTCGCCTGATGCATCCTAAAACCACATTAGCTTTTTTAACGGCCATATCACATTGGCGCTCATAGTCATCCTGTGATCAACCAATACTCCAAGGTCCTTCTCCTCCTCTGTTGCTTCCAACTGATGTGTCCCCAATTTATAACTAAAATTCTTATTATTAATCCCTAAATGCATGACCTTGCACTTTTCACTATTAAATTTCATCCTATTACTATTACTCCAGTTTACAAGGTCATCCAGATCTTCCTGTATGATATCCCGGTCCTTCTCTGTGTTAGCAATACCTCCCAGCTTTGTGTCATCCGCAAACTTTATTAGCACATTCCCACTTTTTGTGCCAAGGTCAGTAATAAAAAGGTTAAATAAGATTGGTCCCAAAACTGATCCTGAGGAACTCCACTAGTAACCTCCTTCCAGCCTGACAGTTCACCTTTCAGTATGACCCGTGTAGTCTCCCCTTTAACCAGTTCCTTATCCACCTTTCAATTTTCATATTGATCCCCATCTTTTCCAATTTAACTAATAATTCCCCATGTGGAACCGTGTCAAATGCCTTACTGAAATCGAGGTAAATTAGATCCACTGCATTTCCTTTGTCTAAAAAATCTGTTACCTTCTCAAAGAAGGAGATCAGGTTGGTTTGGCACGATCTACCTTTTGTAAAACCATGTTGTAATTTGTCCCAATTACCATTGACCTCAATGTCCTTAACTACTTTCTCCTTCAAAATTTTTCCAAGACCTTACATACTACAGATGTCAAACTAACAGGCCTATAGTTACTCGGATCACTTTTTTCCCTTTCTTAAAAATAGGAACTATGTTAGCAATTCTCCAGTCGTACGGTACAACCCCTGAGTTTACCGATTCATTAAAAATTCTTGCTAATGGGCTTGCAAATTTCATGTGCCAGTTCCTTTAATATTCTTGGATGAAGATTATCTGGGCCCCGATTTTGTCCCATTAAGCTGTTCAGTTTGGCTTCTACCTCAGATGTGGTAATATCTACCTCCATATCCTCATTCCCATTTGTCATCCTTCCATTATCCCTAAGCTCCTCATTAGCCTTATTAAAGACTGAGGCAAAGTATATTTGTTTAGATATTGGGCCATGCCTAGATTATCCTTAACCTCCATTCCATCCTCAGTGTTTAGCGGTCCCACTTCTTCTTTCTTTGTTTTCTTCTTATTTATATGGCTATAGAACCTTTTACTATTGGTTTTAATTCCCTTTGCAAGGTCAACTCTACATGGCTTTTAGCCTTTCTCACTTTATCCCTACATGTTCTGACCTCAATAAGGTAGCTTTCCTTGCTAATCCCACCCATCTTCCACTCCTTGTAGGCTTTCTTTTTCTTAATCACCTCTCTGAGATGCTTGCTCATCCAGCTTGGTCTACAACTCCTGCCTATGAATTTTTTCCCCTTTCTTGGGATGCAGGCTTCTGATAGTTTCTGCAGCTTTGACTTGAAGTAATTCCAGGCCTCCTCCGCATTTAGATCCACAAGTTCTTCAGTCCAATCCACTTCCCTAACTAATTTCCTTAATTCTTTAAAGTTAGCCCTTTTGAAATCAAAAAAACCCTAGTCCCAGATCTATTTTTGTTTATCCTTCCATCTAGTTTGAACTGAATTAGCTCATGATCACTCGAACCAAGGTTGTCCCCTACAACCATTTCTTCTATGAGGTCCTCACTACTCACCAAAACCAAATCTAAAATGGCATCCCCTCTTGTTGGTTCTTCAACTACTTGGTGAAGAAATCCATCAGCTATCATCCAGAAAAATCTGAGCCCTATTATTATTACTAGCACTTGTCCTCCAGTCTATATCTGGGAAGTTAAAGTCTCCCATGATCACACAATTCCCATTAGTGTTTACTTCATTAAAAACATTAAAGAGGTCTCTATCCATATCCAAATCAGATCCCGGCGGTCTGTAGCACACCCCAAGCACTATCTCAGGGGAGGCTCTAGTAGCTTTCTTTCCCAGTGTGATTTTTGCCCAGACAGACTCTGTCTTATCCATTCCATCACTTCTTATTTCTTTACAGTTAACCTCATCATTGATATACAATGCTACTCCACCACCACCTTTGCCTTTATTTCTGTCTTTCCTAAACAGCACATAGCCTTCAATACCTGTACTCCAGTCATGACTACTATTCCACCATGTTTCTGTTATCCCTATAATATCCGTTTCACTTCCTGCACCAGTAGCTCTAGTTCCTCCATTTTGTTACCTAGGCTCCTCATTAGTGTACAGACATCTTAATTTTTGCCGTTTGGCTTCACTGACATTCTTTACCCAGTTAGGCACAGACATTCTACCACCAGTATCACCTGTTAGACTGGTATCTACACTACCCTTCCTCTTATGTCAATTCTTCTGTCCACGGCTGTATCCCCTCTTTACTTTGTTTTCTTCCCTCTCAAGGTTAAATTCCGGCGTGGAGATTACCTGGACATCTCCCAACCATCTCCCCCAATTCCTAGTTTAAAGCTCTCTTAATCAGTTGTGCCAGCCTCCATCCTAGAAGTCTATTTCCCTCCTTACTCAGGTGAAGTCCATCCCGAGAGAACAGTCTTCTGTCCATAAATGCTTCCCAGTGGCCATACATCCCAAAGCCTTCCTTATAGCACCACTGCCTGAGCCATCTGTTGATCGCCATAATCTTGTCACACCTTTTGTTGCCCTTCTCTAGGAACAGGCAGAATCCCACTGAAGATCACCTGAGCCTCGATTTCCTTAGCGTCTTCCCCAGTCTGGCATAGTCTCCCTTGATACGTTCCAGCGAGAATCTAGCCGTATCATTCGTTCCCACATGAAGGACAATCAACGGATTCTTTCCCGCTCCCGTAGGATCCTTTTCAGCCTCAGGTCCACATCCCGTATCTTAGCACCCGGCAGACAGCACACCCTTCTGTTCTCCGGATCAGCTCTAGTTACAGGCCTGTCTATTCTTCTCAGTAAGGAGTCCCCAATCACGTAGACCTGCCTTTTCCTGGTGACAGTGTGATTCTCCGGTCTATCCCCTGCACCCACTGGCTGCAAGTCCTCTTCTATTCATTCCTTGCAATTCACCCTTGCAATCCTCCTGGGGCTCATATTTGGTGTTGTCTCCATTGACTCTCCCCTCTTCTGTAGGACTAGCTGCTCTTCTCTTTTTCCTTGCCCTCTCTCCTTCAGCGACCACCTGCTGTGCCCCTTCTTCATTTTCCAACTCTGCAAACCTGTTCCTGAGTTCTATTTCTCCTTCACTGCCCGTCTTTTCCTCTGCCTGGTTCTCTTAGTCACATGCTTCCACCGTCCACTTTCCTCACCCAGCAGTCTCTCCCTCAGAATTCTTTGGTCCTGCTTCCATCTGGAAGTCTGAGTTTTTCCCTTCAGCCTCCTCATGTCTTTGCTCCATCATCTGCTCGAACCCCCTTCTAAACTCAACCAGAGTTTCCACCTGCATCTCCAGTCCTCGGATCTTTTCTGCCATCAGCTCTATCAGGCAGCACTTCATGCAGACAAAACGCTTTTCAGGTACCCCCTCCAGGATTATGTACATGCCGCAGCTTCCACATCCAGTCATCCTCATTGTGTCTTTCACTGCTGCCTCTGTATCGGTCATAGCCTTCCCACCTAAAATCTGGTAGTCCAAGAAACACAAAAACAAAACAAACCCTCAACAGGCACCAGAACACTGGCAGACCACCACCCACTCCCTTAACTAGCCTGGCAGTTCCTCTGCCTTGGTCTCTTAGTCTCCCCCACAGCCTCCCCCTGTCAACTCCCTCTGAAACTCCCCTGTTTACAGCTCTGTTTGCTGGCTGCTGTGCCGCTACAGCTGTCTATGCCGCTGCCTGACTGGCTGGCTACTTTTAGAGGACCCCTAAGCAGGTAAGCCCCTCCCCTAAACAGGGCTCAGCTTCTCTCCCAGCACACTGCCTCTAGCAGCCTCCATGCATACAAACTACACAATACAATACACAAAATACAAAAACCTGCTCCTCCAAGAGAACTCCCTCCGAAACTCCCCTGTATATTGATGAGAAGAGAACTCTATCAATTACACTAGAAGACACTAGCAAAGAGAAAATTATTGTACTAGTCTGTAAACAAATTTTTGGCTAAAACTGATAGCCTAGTTTCTCAGCTGGTGTAATTCAGCATAACTTCATTGACTTTGATGGGAGGACTAATGAATTGCATCAGCTGAGGATCTGGCCTGATAGCTTTAAACTTCTGTTTAAATTTTTCCCTTTAGAGGGAAGAGGCTAAAAATAAAGAACAAGGCTCAACATTTGTGTACTGTACTTTGGAATAAGAAAGTTCACTCATGATATAAAAACCTTAGAACTTATAAACAGATCCTGCACCCCAGCTCCCTTGTCAGTATCTCCCAGGAAACAGTCTGCCCCTCACGTTCTTGTTCAGGTTCACAATGCTGCTCCTCCTCGGTGTGCTTTAGAAACTATTTAAATGAACAAAGGCCCAATTCAACTTGATGTCAATGGGAATCTTTCCATTTGTATTCAATGAAAGTTGGATCTAGCCATAAACGCCTACTCTCTTACTGCAGTGTAAAGGGTCTAATGTCATCCTAGTTTAAATGAATTATGACAGTGGAGTTGTGTCCATTTACAGGAGGCTTAATTTGTTCCAAGTATCTCACCAAAGACTACAATCAAACAGGAGACAATAAGACAATATCCTTAGCACCTAAGTTGCTCACCAGCCCCTCCCCGCCCCCTTAATGAGATACAAACCTGCAGAGAGGATTTTTTCCATTATTATTAGTTGCTCTTACAGTAATAACCCTGTGATATGAAATTCCATACATATGACTAGATTGTCATACTCTTACTGCTGCCTTTGGGCTTCAAGGGACTATCCGTGGAGTAATGGCCAATTCAGCTTGAATAAGTGTATGACACTCTAGCCCATAGGAAACTAAATCAAGGGCAAATATTTTGTTATGTATTATGTTGCAAATAAACTTTACAAGCCTTTTTTGTTATAAATTCAGCCACTGCAATTAAAAATGTTTGAAACACAAACTTGGCATTAACAACTACAAGGATCAACTGCTCAGCTTGTATAAGTGAGATTTCAGTGGAGCTGTGCCAGTTGATACCAGATGAGGATCTGGCCCAAGATGGGCAGTTTCAAATGGTTTCTCGTACAAAACTGCCCTTGAAAGAAACAGTGATATTTTGAGGATTCTACTGGTGTAAAAGTAAAAGAATGCAGTGGGGAACTATGCCATTCCTTAGTGCATTATGAAGACTAGCACCTTTGAATACTGGTACAACAATTAACAGTGTCATTTTGCTTATTTTTATAAGTGATAACTGTGTGACAACTTTTTTCTTCATGAATATTAATTTGAGATGAATTTTATACATAAGAGCATGTCACATTAGCTCAATAGACCAAAAACTGATAACAATAGTTTTTAAGTTATTTTACTGTATTCTGTACTGTCTTGTATTCCACTATCTCAAAAGAAATTTAATTTTTCTGAACACAATTTCACAGTCGTTTTTTAATAGTGGATAAACAGTGTTAGATATTCACCATTAAAAAAAAAAGTTAAATATACGGTGTACATTTCTTCAAACAGTCTAAATATAATTAAAAAAAAAAACAACATACAGGTAGAATTCATATCATCAATTCAAAGACTGGCTAAATTAAATGGGAATTTGAGCACGGGGAAGAAACAGACTCCTTTCATCAAATCAGTTGGGGTCCATATCTTATATCCCACTGAAGTCAATGGGAAGATCTCCACTGACTCCAGTAAGCTTTAGATCAGACTCCTTGTCCATCACACCAACTATGCGACCTTGATATAAATTGTTAATGTTCCCTGTACTCTAATGCAAACAGAGCCGGCCACCTTGGAACCCTTCTTATGTGAATGGCAATCCTTGGCCTGTTCTTCACATAGCCCTATTTTGTTAATTGGGATGATTCATGTAAAGTTACTCATCTTTGTGTTTGCAGGCATGGGGCACAGTTACAGAACTGCAGGAACTGAATGCCCTGGTTTCACAACTTCTTTATTTCCTTATACTGTACATCTTTAATACTGAGACATGCAGACCTCTCTATATAATTACACATATTTATACTAATTACATACCGTGATTTGAACAGGTGCTTATAAGGATTTTAATTACATAGTATAAATAAATATAATATAGAACTCAAATGTTCGTCACATGTTGCAAATTTTGCATGTACAAAAAATATATTTTTTCATAACTTTGTTGATACCTAGGTTCACGTCTTTCACTTACAGTGGAGGAATTCTAATCAACCACAGGTGTAATCTGGTCATTGTTGTAGTACTTAGAAGCAAAAAGAGCATAGCTGAATTATAGCTGTATATCAAAGAACTTTTTATTTAGTGATAACTTGACCTAATTCATCTATAGTAGTAATATCTCCTCATTCTTTAATAGTGCTCACACAAAGGAGGAACTAAGAACTGATGACATGAGGAAGGCTTCAGGCATTTAATGCCTTTTTTGCTTCAGTCTTTACTAAAAGTGTTAATGGTGACCTGACCAGATACTCAACATAATTTATGTTACCAACAAGAGAGAAGGAACCAAAATAGGAAAAGAGTAGGCTAAAAAATATTTAGTAAAATTAGATGTATTTAAGTTGGCAGGACCTGATGAAATTCATCCTAGGGTACTTAAAGAACTAGCTGAAACAATTTTGGAACTGTTAGCAATTGTCTTTGAGACCTTATGAAGGATGGGTGAGGTTCCAGAGGACTGGAGAGTGGCAAACAATAGCTATCTTCAACAAGGGGAACAAAGAGGACCCATGGAATTGTAGACCAGTTAGCATAACTTTGATACCTGGAAAGACATTGGAACAAAGTATTAAAAAATTGATTTGTAAGCACCTAAAGGATAACAGGGGGTTATAAGGAATAGCCAGCATGGATTTGTCAAGCACAAATCATGCCAAACCAACCTTATTTCCTCCTTTTGCAGGGTTACCAGCCTAGTGAATAGTGGGGAAGCACTAAACAATGATATATATTTATTTTAGTCAGACTTTTGACAAAGTCTCACAGACATTCTTATAAGCAAACTAGGGAAATGAAGTTTAGATATAATTACTATAAGGAGTGTAATATAACTCGTTGAACGACCATACTCAAAGTAAAGATTTGAATGAATCTTTGTATTACTGGCACTATGGCCTCAGGGATGGGCTACAGGCTCAGATATCAGGTTTTGCTTTCTCTCTTACAAACTTCCTGTGTAACTTTTGGCAAGTCACTTGGAGTCTCTATTCCTTTGAAAATGAGCCTGCACAGCACACACACACACGACCTGGAGAAATCTAATGGTAAAAAAAGGAAAGGAAAAGGCCAATATAAAAAACAATTAGGAGTGTAAATATCCTGATCCAACTCCCACTGAAGGTAATCAAAATTATTCCATTGACTTCAATGGGAGTTACACTGGGCCCTAGATAATTTTTCTTAATGATCGTGAATTATCACTCCCTGAACTACAATATTTTTACATCAACCCTATTATGAAATAAAAACAGCAGGGAAGCTCAGTTGCCTTAAATAACTCAAGTCAGGATTCTTTTGAAGTGCTACTTTGAAATAAGATCAATCTTAATATCAACTTCAATGAAGTTAAAAGTGAGCCTAATAAATTGAGACAATTTTTTTTAAATTAAACTCTGCAAACCTCAGTGTTTAGAGACACAAAATACTATTTTGAATTAAAATAAATAGCATACCTCCTTTTCAAAATGTGCTGGAGGCAATCTACTTGTTCTGTTAATCAGATCTCAACAGAAAGTTTTAAAAGAATAAACTGCCTGCATGGGTCATTATGCCTCAGGCTCAAAGTGAACTGAACACAATGTTCATTTTACTATAGTTGCCTTGTGTCACTACAGTCTAGAACTGGCTTTTGATAACTCTTAAGTATTGAGGTATGATTTTGAATATTTACAGGATTTAAAGATCTTGCTTGACCGGAAGGAGGGTGGGGGAGGAGAATGTTTTACCATAGCAAGAAAAAAGATTTTCCTCTTATTCCTTAGTATTGGAAAAAGACACTTAAAGATATGAGGAAAAATCTGCTTCTCTTTTTTAGGTAAAATATCCCAGCCCTATTAAATATTTTACAACTACTTTATTAGTACAACATTTTGTAAATATGGGCAATGTAAGTTCTTAATATTTAATATCCTGGAGCTAAATGTTTCCCTTAGACAATTGCCTTGATCCCATTTACTGTGTAACTGTAGTGTTTTAAGTGACAATATGTAACATGGGATCTGCGGGATTCCTGAGAACTAAAGTTAGGGTCTGATCCAAAGTCATTTGAAGTAAAGTATCAATCTTCTTTTTTATTTCAATTAGCTTTGGATCAGGCTCTAAAACCCTTATCCTGCAACTGAGTGTACACAAGTACATAGGTATAAGAGAGCACAGAATCTAACTCACTGAAGACAGCAAGGAATTAAAAACAAAACAAATAAAAAAACCCTGAAAGCCTAGAGACAGGGCTTGTGCAGTTTAAGAGAACAAGAACATATTTAATATATTATGAACCAGTGGGTTCTGTGCTTTATATTTATTTCTATTTCTATTTACAAGTGTAACTCCTCATATTCATAGTTTGGATTGTAATCAATTTTTGTATCAAAAAGTTGAAATGTGGTATGTAAGGTCACTTTATTACAGCTTTTTTAAATTTGGTAATCAATTACCAATTATATTTTCTGAGTTTTCAGTTTGCCATAGGAACTAGACAAGCATCCAATCAATCCTATAATTGAACAGATGTTCAGAAAAACTGAGGTCCGACTCCATAATCTGACATCCAAGTTCTTTCCAAATTCTCGTCACTCAACATCACAGGTTTTCATTCTCTCTCTGTTAAACTGACCTTCTCTTGGATTAAAATTATAGTATCAACTAGGTTTTCAGCTGTGATGTTGTTTTTCACTATCTTTCTATTCCTTTGGGCTCTTTCTTTTCTAATTAATACACTAAGCAGAACTGGCTTTCTTTCTCACAGCTTGATCACTTTTTTCATGCATGATACCATCTGCCTAATAGGCTCTCTTATCTGAGACTGCTATTGTAGATTCTGCTGTACATCCCCAGAGATCTTAATCCATGTTTTGTCATCATTAAAGAAATCCCTTCTCATTTATAGCTGATTTCAGCAACAAGTTTTTCAGCACCATCTAACAAAATTTACATATACTACAGTACTCACCTACTAAGCTTTGTTGCACTAACATATAACAATATACATTGAAGTGTATTCTTCTTGGTTCACATATAGTTCTCAATAGCAATAATGGGAGTCAGAATATACCTTGTACCCTAAATCTTGGAACATTGACTTGAAAGGAATGGGCCAGATCTTCCTCTGATGCATTTCGGCATAGCTCCATTTACTTTAGTAAAGCCATGCAGATTTACACTAGTTGAGGACTGGCCTAATCCAACATAAATAAACTTGTGTTATTTTGTACTGCACCTAGAGCTCTTACAAATCCCTTGCACCCCATAAAGTTTGTGGCAAGAATATCACCTTCCGGTGTACTTAGGAAGAAATACATTGATTAATCATTTCTTTGTATTATTGAAAATAAATTGATGAAATGTTTCTCTTAAGAAAACAGCAAATGCACAAACAGAACTGCTACCTGGGGCATTTTGACCAGCTATAAGAAAGACATCTTTGAAAAACTAGCCAGATGACATTTATACCACAGATCTCATTGGGAACTTGGACTGCTGTGACAATTATTTTGCTTCTATAGGGGATTCTGTATCTCATCTCTTTAAAAACAGGAATAATTACAAATCCCTAAAAGGGAGCTTTTAATTGACCCCAATGGTCCTGTTCAGATATAAGTCAGAACAGAATTCAGCCCACTATACATTGGAAGGGGAGGGGAGGAAGAAGGACCTTTCCTACTATTTAAAAAGCTAGATCAAATATCCACACCTAGAACAGATTCTGATACCCATATTCAGATTGTTGACATCCTGACCCCAGTGAAGTCAATGGCAAAACTGTCATTGACCTCAACGGATCCAGGATTTAATCAACTGAGTAGTTCTTTGGGCCACCAGTTGTCCCACTGAAGCCAATGTTCTTGATGAGATCATACATACAGTAACATACGGTGTCATCAGGAGGGTTTTGGTTTCCTTGACAAGAGGAGGCTGTTCTGGGAAGTAGGAAGGGAGAGCATTTATGGATACAGACTGGCTAACCTAGTGAGGGCTTTAAACTAGATTTTGTGTGGGCAGGTGACAAATGCCCACAGGGAGGTAAGTATAAAACATGAAGACCTGGGAGAAGGGTTGGAGTCTGGAGGGAGCACGGACTGTTATAGTAGGAATAAGGAAGAAACAAGAGAGAACATAGAGGGGAAATCAAACCAGTATCTTATATTTCTGTATGCTAAAGTGAGAAGTATGGGGCATAAGCAGGAAGAACTTGAAATGCTAGTTAGTAAACACAACTATGACATAGCTGGCATCACAGAGGCTTGGTGGGATAATACTCAAGACTGAAATATTGGTATAGAAGGGTACAACTTGCTCAGGAAGGGCAGGCAAGGAAAAAGGGGAGGAGGAGTTACTTTATATATGAAAACTATATATACTAAGACAGACCACCTAACAAGGAAGAAGATGTGGATGAGGCTTTTTTTAAAAAAACTAACAAAATCATCCAAAGCACAGGACTTGGTGGTGATGGGGTACTTCCCAGACATTTGTTGGGAAAATAATATAGCAGGGCATAGATTATCCAACAAGTTCTTGAACTGTGTTGGAGATACTTTTTTAGTTCAGAAAGTGGAGAAATCTACTAGGGAAGAGGCTGTTCTAGATTTAATTTTGACAAATAGGGAGGAACTGGTTGAGAATTTGAAAGTGGAAGGCATTTTAGGTTAAAGTGATCATGAAATGGTAGAATTCATGATTTTAAGGAATAGTAGGAGGGAAAACAGCACAGTAAAGAAAATAGATTTCAAGGAGCAGACTTTAGCAAACTCAGGCAGTTGGTAGGTAAGATCCCATGGAAAGCAAGTCTAAGGGGAAAAACAGTTAAAGAAGGCTAGCACTTTTTTAAAGAGACAAGGGCACAAAAGCAAACTATTTCACTGCATAGGAAAGATAGGTAGTATGGCAAGGGACCATCCTGTCTTAACCAGATCTTCTTTGATCTGAAACTCAAAAAAGAGTCCTACAAAAAATAGAAACTAGGTCAACCTACAAAGGATGAGTATAAACCAATAACACAAGTATGTAGGGTCAAAATTAGAAAGGCTAAATAAAGATTAAACTCGAGAGAGCCATGAAGACATAAAAACGTTCTATAAATATATTAGAAGAAAGAGGAAGACCAAGGATAGGGTAAGCCCATTGCTCAGTGAGGGGGGGAGAACAATAACAGAAATTGTGGAAAGGGCAGAAATACTAAATGACTTTGTTTTAGTTTTCACTAAAAAGGTTATTAGCGATGGGTGTCTAACAATGAATGACTGTGAAAATGAGGTAGGGTCAAAGGGTAAAATAGGGAAAGAAAAAGTTAAAAATTACTAAGACAAGTTACATGTCTTGAAGTCACCAGGGCCTGATGAAATACATCCTAGAGTACTCTAGGAGCTGTCTGAGGACCTATCTGAGCCATTAGTGATTATCTTTGAAAAGTCATGGAAGATGAGAGAGATTCCAGAGGACTGGAAAAAGGCAAATATAGTGCCAATCTATAAAAAGGGAAATAAGGACAACCAGGGGAATTACAGACCAGTCAGCTTAACTTCAGTATCCAGAAAGCAAATGGAGTAAATAATTAAGCAGTCGATTTGCAAATATATATATAATACAATAATTGAGATATACCTATCTCATAGAGCTGGAAGGGACACCAAAGGGTCATCAAGTCCGGTCCCCTGCCTTCACTAGCAGGACTAAGTACTGATTTTGCCCCAGATCTCTAAGTGATCCCCTGAAGGACTGAACTCACAACCCTGGGTTTAACAGGCTCATGCTCAAACCACTGAGTTATAAGGTGACAAGTAAAAGTCAGCACCTATTTATCAAGAACAAATCATGTCAAACCAATCCAGTAGCTTTCTATGACAGAATAACAAGCCTTGTGGATAGACAGGAAGTGGTAGATTTGTATATCTTTGATACTGTCTTGCATTATCATCTCATAAACAAACTAGGGAAATAAAACCTAGATAGAGCTACTGTAAGGTTGGTCAATAACTGATTGGAAAACCATTCCCAGAGAGTAACATAAATTGTTCACAATCAAGATGGAAGGCAACACTGAGTGGGGTCCTGCAGGGATCAGTTTTGGGTCCAGTTCTATTCAATATCTTCATCGATGATTTAGATAATGGCAGAGAGAGTACACTTAGAAAGTTTGTGGACAATACCAAGCTGGTAGGGGTTGCAAGGGCTTTTCAGGATAGGATTAAAATTCAAAATGATCCAGACAAACTGGAGAAATGATCTGAAGTAAATAGGATGGAGTTCAATAAGGACAAATGCAAAGTACTCTACTTAGGAAGGAACAATCAGTTGCACACATACAAAATTGGAAATGACTGTGTAGTGAGGTGATGTGGCCTCCCTCTGAGCCAGAGGGGGAGGGACCACTCTCTCCACTCAGCTGGGCAGAGTCCAGCTGGGCCCGGCCCTCCCACCAGAAGTTGAGAGGCCGGGCAGAAAGTACAAAAGATGGAGCCCCTAGACCTGTGGAAGCCGAGCCAGGGAAGGAAAGAGATGCTTGCTGCTGCCCACTGACCCTGCTGATGAGCCTGTAGAGGCCAGAGGCAGAGGAGAAGCTGGAGTGGATAGAACTGCAGGCTGCCAAATACCCTGAGGAACCAGAGACAGATCTGGAACTTGTGTAGAAGTAACCCAGGGATTTAGTTCAATGGTGTTGTGACTTAACAACCAGTCAGCGTGTTGCAGGAGGATCCCCAATGGCCCGGCGGCTGGACACCCTGTAACTGTTAGGGCCCTGGGCTGGAATGCAGTGGAGCAGGGCTGCCCAGGGGGGGCAAGTGGGGCAATTTTCTCCTGGCCCCACAGGGGCCCCCACGAGAATATAGTATTCTATAGTATTGCAACTTTTTTTAATGGAAGCGGGCCCCGAAATTGCTTTGCCCCCAGGCCCCCTGAATCCTCTGGGCAGCCCTGCAGTGGAGTTGGGCAGGTCTACATTCTGTCTCCCTGACACTGCACCCCTTGGGTGGCAGCTTCCCCACCATGGACCACATGGCCAGTGCTTGCCAGGGCTCCCTTGCCTAAGGGATTAGTGCTATCAACTGCTTGCCAGCGCTTCCCTGCCTAAGGATTAGTGCTATCAACTGCTTGCCAGTGCTCCTCTGCCTAAGGGGTTAGCGCTATAGACTGCTTGCTGGCTGTACCCTACCTAGGGCCTCTTGACCATTTCAAGCTGAATCTGAGTCAACAGTGTAACACTCCGGCAAAAAAAGCAAACATCATTGTGGGATGTATTAGCAGACGTGTTGTAAGCAAGACACGAGAAGTAATTCTTCCTCTCTACTCCATACTGATTAGGCCTCAACTGGAGTATTGTGTCCATTTCTGGGCACCACATTTCAGGAAAGATGTGGACAAATTGAAGAAAGTCCAGAAAAGAGCAATGCAATGATTAAAGCTCTGGAAAAAATGACATGTGAGGGAAGATTGAAAAAAATAGTTTGTTTAGTGTGGAGATGAGAAGACTGAGAAGGTCATAGTAACAGTTTTCAAGTACATAAAATGTTGTTACAAGGAGGAAGGAGAAAAAAAATGTTCTCCTTAACCTCTGAGGATAAGATAAGAAGCACTGGGCTTAAGCTGCAGCAAGGAAGGTTTAGGTTGGATATTAGGAAAAACTTTCTGTCACAGTGGTTAAGCACTGAAATAAATTGCCCAGGAAAGTTGTGGAATCTCCATCATTGGAGATTTTTAAGAGCAAGGTATACAAACACCTGCCAGGAATGGTCTAGATAATATTTAGTCCTGTGAGTGCAGAGGACTGGAATAGATGACCTTTCAAGGTCCCTTCCAATCCTATGATTCTATGGTATTCAACATAAGGGTATTCGAATCCAGCCCTGTTAGATTTCTCCAGCCAGACTGTAATAAAACTGAAAAAGAAAGGGTGTCATAAAACATACTATACATAAAATTACTTTAAAAAGACCAGTTTTAACTCATTCTGAAGACATAGTTCTAAAATGCAGATGAAACATTCATAGACATTTTAAAATATTTTTGTTTAGGGGAATTTATCATGTTCATAAAAACTTATAGCTTTGCCACATGCCAGCGTGTTGTTATGCTTGCCCAGGAACAGCCCAAGAGGGAAGATTGTGACTCAGGAAGTCACAGTATATCTCTTGGATCCCCTGCTGCTCAAAGGAGAAAGTACACTGTGATAGGTATATGTATGTTCCCTGACAGTACGTTAGCCAATGCATTGGAGGCAGAGCCAAAGCTCTGCCTAGTTCTCCTCGTATGTCCCCAGCTCATCCCTCACAATCCCCAGTGGTGGGGAAGTACTGGCTGTACCAAACCTGTTTCTTTTCCCAGGCTGCTACCTGTGATATCTTTGTACCTCCTTATGCATTTCTGCCATCATGCTAGCTTGGCTACAGTTTGGACCTATTTAATTAAGGGTGCTTAAGTCCTTTGCTGAGCAGAGATGGACTTAGCAACATGCTTAAAGTTAAGCAAACGTTTTGCCCAATAGTGCTGTTAATCATTCTCGGTCATTCAGAAAATAAAATTCAGAAAATAAAAAGGAAAAAATCCAGTAACAATTCAGATTGTGGCAACCTTCTCTGTCTCCTATCCTGGGGTTAAGAGTGATCCTGAATTCCACACAGCATTATGACTAAGATCCCCAGGCACTGAAGGATACAGCAAACCTTAAATTATACAGTAAACCTTAAATAACCTCCATTAGAATGATGTAATTTCTTAACTAGAATCTGTGAACAGAGTCTTGCCACTCAGTGTTTTATATTTTTAAAAGAGAACACGATTTCACCAATGCCCACACCATTATATATCTTATCACTACTCCTAGAAGGACTTGCCTATTTTCTACTTGCCACTTCTACTCTAATGCTCTGTTAGTACTAACACAATAAAACCTTACTGTCAAAAGAGTGGGTTAAAATCATCCCTAGTGAAGCTCAACTGACTTCAGCAGAGTTTACATCAGTGATGGATTTGACCTAGCTCATGAAGGAGCATACCAAAATACATAGCTAAGGTTATGGTACCATTTTCAGAACTAACAATTTATCACACCAATGAGCAAGCAGAAACGGGAGATTTACGGAAGCCTTCTCAGCAAGCCTGATGTACGAGATAAGGCATCTACAACTGTATAAACTTCAGTTCTGTGACACATCTAGCAGAAACTTGCTTTTCTTATAGTCATAGTTCCAGTTAGGGTTAAGATTAATTTCTTCCCTTTGTCCAGTGGGTAGGAAAATAATAATGTTTTCTTGTTTAGGTGGATACTTCCATGTTCAAGCACACCCACTTACTAAAGTACATATGGATCATCTTTATTGGAAATACTACTGCAATCAAGCTACCAACCAGGTAGCATGGGACTCTGAGTCTTCTTTTGAGCTGAAATATTCCCCACTGCACTGCAAAATTCTTCTGTTTTCTGCATATCAGTCCAACTCAAATACAATGAATTTTGATAAGCTCACTGGTACTTGATAATGATAATTTTAAAAAAGATCAATATTGTTACAGTAGTTTCTTCTTTATTAATATGAACGGAATATAAACAAACCATATTAAGGTTTTTCAACAATCTCCATTGTCATTATCATCACTTCATTTGATATTTATATGATATCATACATAGTTTCATAAGAATTCCATTATACTTTAGCTGGAGAATTATGGTATTCACCCATATGTTTTTATGGGGGTAATGTCTGACTGAACTATATTTCATCAGTTGAATATCTATTACTTATAAGTTAGCTTAGGCACCTGTGAGACACATTGCTTCACTTGGCCTGCAATGAGAGGAGACAGTCAATCTTTAAAAAAGTTTTACTGTGGGGAAGGACAACCAGAAAGTTATAACACAGACATTTTCCAGTTTGGGAAGGCTGGTAGTTTGAATGTGTATTAAATTCCAGGTGAGGCCAACACCTGTCTTGAAATTTACTCATCACTGTGCAAACTTCCATCCTTTGAGCAAGGGCTTCCCCAGGTTCTATTTCAGGAAGCAAGGGTTTGCCTTGAAAAATCCAGGCTAGTAAATGTGGGATAGATCAAACCAAGGAGACGTAGAAAGACGAAAACTGACAAGGAAGACTACGGGGAGCAGAGGTCAGGGAATGAAAATGAGTGACTGTGACTAAAAGCACCCTGCATGCACACCCCACACACTATTGTAATAATTTCAGTGCAAAATGTGCCCTGTGAGGTTTCATTTAAAAACTATCAATACACTGATCATTAATAGCCTTGTGTAATATATGTACACAATGCATATTAATATATAATAACATAAACTGAAATTATGACTGAAATATTTTTTTATCAGACAAGTCCGGGAAGGTGATAAACAGGTTTCTCAAAAACAAAGGGCAAGCTGATTCTTCTAGCCAGATATCATCAGAGTTGATAGGCAATCACCGATCAAGTGGCCATTCTCTGGCAATGAAGGGGCCAGGAACGGATTGATCTACATTTTAGCAAACAGCATGAAACCTCCTTTATCATGAGACGCCATGTCTCTCTCCTCACAGCTGGAATGAACCTTATGTAGGGGTAATCCACAGGAAAATGCATTTCAAAGGGTGACTGGACTATAAAAATGAGGGGCAAAAAATCCCAATCTTTCTCTCTCTCTCTCTCTTATACCTAAGAGAACAAAAGAACCAGTTCTTTGACTTTGGGGGAGTTCCTGACCTAAGAATTAGGTCAACCATGTTGCTGGGATCCTGAGGTAAGGATTTTATCTTGAACCAATTCCAGCCTGTTGATTTTAGCTACTAGTAAGCATTTTATCTTTATATCTCTCGTAACCATTTCTGACTTTAATAATTTATACTTCTACTCATTTAAAATTTCTATCTTTGAAGTTAAATAAACTTGTTTTTATTTTAATATAAACTAAACCGGTGTTATGTTTACACTGAACTGTTTGAGTAACTCTAGTGAAAGTATCAAACTGTTGGATATGGACCCTTTATAGGGGCAATGGACCGCTCATACCTGAACTGCCCCAGAACAGGGCTGGATTGTGCATAACACACATTTTGAGGGAAATTTGGAACTGTGGGTTTGTGGGGGTCACCCTGCAAATAGTAACCAATGATGGTAGAAGCCAGTGTGTGACTAGAGTGTTGCTGACAGGCTCTGAGGTCAGATCTGTTAGGCCAGGGCTGTAGCTATACACAGACTCTCAGGGTGCAACCAGCGTGATGTTAGGCTGTTTGAGAGTGGCCCAGGTTGGAAGCTACAACAGCAAAGCACTGTGTGGCACCCAGAGTTACAGGACAAGTGGTGACACAAGCTCTCATTGGTCTGGATTGTACCCCAGAGTGTAACATGACTAGAAAAGGGAAGTAAGGAATAAAGGCTAAGGGAGAAAGAATATGGATAAGCTTCTCAGATGGTGTAAATCAGCATAGCTCCATTTGCTTTAAATGTGGGTGGGGGGAAAGTATTAAAAGAGAGACTGAGGACTGGGCATAGAATAAGGTGGAATAATGCAAACAAGGAGTGAAAGCATTTCTAGTGTTTAGTCATAGGGAAGAACATAAATGTAAAAGCAAAAATTAATGATACTAGATTTCCAGGACTACTGTATCATTCATTCAAAACTAAAATAGACCTCTTTACATTTTGCCATGTTTCATTGTCATTAGGACACAGTATTTTTTTTCCAAAAAATATCCTAATTATGATTTATTTTACATTGCTTTTATGCTTAGGAACAATCCTGAAGAACAAGTTGTATTATTTTGTAATTTCCATGGCTGCAGATATAATGAAACATACTTGTATATTTCACCTATTTACGTGGGGCCAAAATGTGGCCTTTAGATGTTGGCCTGAGTTAGGAGCAATGTGGAGCTGCACTAGTCCAGGGGTGCCTCTGGAGGGGGTTGTACTCCAGGGAGGCTCAATCTCTCCATGAATGAAAAAGGGGGACTGCACTACACCATCTCTTAGGAAGATCGTCCCTGTTCTTCCTATATGTCTGTCATAAACGGATGGTAAAGGGGTAATGCCTCTTTTATTTGTAAAGGGTTAAGAAGTTCACCTAGCCTAGCTAACACCTGACCAGAAGAACCAATGGGGGAACAAGATGTTTCAAAAGGAAGGAGAGAAGTTTTTCCTTTGTTTAGAGTTTCAGTTTCAGCCAGAATGAAAAAGATCAAGGAACCAGTCTGTTATCAGAGTAGTAAGTTTTAGAAAGGAATAAATAGGTTTATGTTTATTTCTTTGTAACCTGTCTTATGCAATTAGAGGTAGAATCAAATTGGGTATTTGGGTATTTTTGTGTGTAACTAAATTTGTGCCCAGGGGAACATCCTCTGTGTTTTGAATCTGTTGTCTGTGAGAGTAGCTGGTACACTGATCTCTCCCAGAGGGTTCTCTTTTACCTTTCTTTTCTTTAATTAAAAGCCTTTTCCTTAATACTCGATTTTTCCTTGTTTTCAAATCCAAGGGGATTGGATCTGGACTCACCAGGGATTGGTGGAGGAAAGGGAGGGGATGGTTAATTTCTCCTTGTTTTAAGATCCAAGGGGTTTGGATCTGTGTTTGTCATAAACAGATAGCTAAGGGTTAATGTTTTTTTTACCTGTAAAGGGTTAACAAAGGGAACCAAACACCTGACCAGAGGACCAATCAGAAAACTGGATTTTTCA
>NC_133769.1:185314132-185382408 GCF_003597395.2 Chelonoidis abingdonii
CTGGTGGCAGCGAGATAAGATCCAAGCTGGTAATTAAGCTTGGAGGTTCATGCTAAGCACCCAGATTTTGGACGCTAAGGTCCAGATTTGGGAGAAAGGCTTATGATAGTGTTCACCAGGGAATTGGTGAAGTCCCTCAAAAGTACCCAGGGAAAAAAGTAGTGCTTGGGGATGCGGGGGTGGCAGCAATACCAAATCTAAGCTGGTAATTAAGCTTAGAAGTGTCTATGCAGGTCCCCACATCTGTACCCTAAAGTTCAGAGTGGGGAAGGAACCTTGACAATGTCCAACCATCTTCACAGGCTAGGGCCATGGATATGCCTCAGCTTTAGATCACAGCACACCCTCATGGGTGCATGGAGGAAGCAGACCTGCACTATACAGGACTGCAATGATAGTGGCGTTGTTCCTTATTTGTGAACACACAAGCCACCAACTGGCCTGTAGTGTTTTCCGTAAGCATGATCAGAGCACACCCCAGTTCTTTCACCTGTTGATCCATTCACAGGCTTTAAATTTAATGAATGTTTAGCCAGTCATAGTTATGGCATGAGGGACTGGAGTCCTGAGCCTTAGTCAAAATAGGTAAAGGTTTCAAAATAGCTTAATTTGTAGTGTACCCTAAGACTGTTCAGTGGTTAATAGCTTTCCTAAATATTTGTCATCCCAACAAAATGTGATTCTTTATAGTATAGTACAATTATACATCTCATTTTTAATTCAGAAGGAAACTTGTTTAGCTCACAGTGTCCTACCTCCTTCCCATTCGGCCCCTTTCCCCTCCTCCCACAAGTATCTGGACTCAGTTACCATATTGCCCAATAGCCTTTTCACACGCTGACCCTGTAACAACTTCCTTCTGCCCCAGACTGTTTTTTCCCAGTCAGCTAGCCAAGCCACAAAGTATAATACCCTTGAGATGGTTGTTCCATTGCTCGTCGCTTAGACTGACTCAGCTTCAGTGGCTTGCAATCACTGGCCTTCTAGTACCCATGGAGAAAAGTGTTCAAACTGTCTGACCTCCATGACACTCCAGCACACCATCTCAGAGATCCTATACATAAGTAACATTTTGGGATACAGACCCAAAATATTCATTATTGAGCACCCCCACATTTATCACACCTGCACTAAGTATGAAGCAAAGCTAGGAACTGAAACCACATCTCGTTGGTCCTACCGTATCCATAATACCATCCTTCCCCATAAAGATGAAAAGCTTGCATTACCATAATAAGGCAGTAACATTAATCTTTAGTAAAGACTTTACTGGTGCACCACAGTATATGACTTCAATTTCTAGTGCTATCATTTGATATATCATTTTAAATAATATAGTTAGTGTTTATGAAAATATAATTCTTTATAACTTTTCAATCTGTAGGATTTGCTTTATTCATGTAATGAGTGTAGAACAAATCCTCTTCCTCCAAGATTTGAACTTGAATGGGGATTTCAGTACTTACACATGGTTGTTTAGTTTCTCTGAAGTATTATGTTTACTTTGATCCAATGAGGGGGCTTGCTTGCCAAAAGATGTGTTGTGCTTCATCAAGCTAAAATGGTACATATGCAGTGTTACCATAGAAATGGAAAGGCACCACAGTGAGAGTCATATAATCATGTGTGTAGCTAAAATGGAGTCTTACATAACTATGCATGAGAAACTTGCTGGGATTGATTTTAAAATTGCTATCAGTGATGTCTGGCAGCGTTTACAGTGAGTGGGTCCAAAGCAGAGTACAAAGAGGAAACAAACAAACAAACCAAAAACCTTCACAAAGAGTCAAGATAGAATGTGAGTGAGGGTGAGAGAGACAAAAAACAGTGTATGTAAATACGAAAAACAGCTAGAGTGAATGAAGAAGAGACAACAAATTAGGAGAATGAGGAATTAAGAAGATTTAATAGGTCATGACAAAAGAAGAATTAAAGCAAGATCTAAGAGGAGATTGGGAGGAGAGGAACTCAAGGACAAAAATGTTAGAGGAGAAAACAGAATAGACAGGGAAGTAGAGGAAATTTGAGGTAATACAGAAAACTAAACGAAGGGAGGGACAAAGAGTTGAGAAGAATAAAAAACCCATAGGAAGGAGAAAATAAGGCTTTGAGAAAAGAGGAAAAACTGAGGACAAAGTGCTGAGAGTTAAAAAAGAGTTATACTTGAGATTGAACTACTATAGAGCTTCCATACCTCATTCTTCAAAGGGATAAAGAATAGATACATTTACATTTTTGAAAATTAATGAAAAATTGCAATATTCTTTTTAAATCATACTATTATTTTTCCTTGTTGATTTTAAAAAAATGTGATGGACTGAGTTTGTGAGAATTAGCACAGCTTTGGAAAGTTGGCATAAAGGCATACATTTATGCACAGTAGCCTGTGGCCTTTAATCCTAATACATGTGCATGTAGACGTTAGGTCAAAGTTTTCAAAAATAGAAGCCTAAAGTTAGACTCCTAAATCAATACTAATAAATGGCCTGTCTTTCAACAGTTCTGAGGACCCTGATGGGACATTGGTCCATCTGACATCAGTGGGTGCTGCTTGTTGAGTGGCTTTAAAATAAAGAAAAAAATCATGCCATTTATATGTAGTCTAGTCTTAAATCTCTGATGCAGAAGGGCAGAAGGAGTAGGACTAAAGGCCATAGGCCACTCTTACTGAAACAAAAAACACCTAGCGTGCATATTTTATAACTCTTAACTTTAACATCGTAGGAACTTATATCTGGAGGGCCCCAGATATCTACATCCTTGGAAAATTAGGTGATATTGAGTGATGAAGGGTTATAGGAAACTGAGAGATTCTTTAACTCTTCGTTTCCAAATTTTCTATAATTTGTGGGGGGGGGGGGTTGTTTTTGAAGTTTTTGATATTTTGTAAAGACAGTGGGATAGTTTTTTGAATGATAGCTAGACTCCACTGAAACACACTTTGGTTTTTTTATGATTTTTTTATTAGAGATTATGTATTAAAATTAAAAGAATTGGACCAGGAATCTTATATTTTCTTTCATTCTTGATCCTCTGAGTCCCTCAGCACATATCTGAATATCTCAGAGCTGGTTCACCTATCTGCAGGAGGAAATATGTGTGATGAAGAAAAAGTTATATACTATATTATATCTTTAAAGGAACAAACCCAAATATGTATCCTATACAAAGTAAGTTCAATAATACAGTAGAAGGTGGGAAATTAGCAAACAGATATTTCTCTCAGGTGATTTTTATTTCTCAAGTTTATCTGCTCAGGAAAGAAAATTAAATATTTAAAAGACTAACATTCGTAACCTCCTCTGCTCAAATCTATAAAATGAGGGCCTGATTCTCCACTGCTTTGCACTAATTTTACACTAGTGAATCTTCACTGAAAGCTATGGACTTAGCCCAGTTTTGCACTGGCATAACAGAATGGGCCATTGGGTCCTGATTATATAATATACTGTAAAATACGAGACTAAAACAATACATTTGAAGGCCTGACAAATGATAAATTAAAAAGGGAACCAATTTACTAACTTCTCCTGTGTTATACCCAGGGACAAACCTTTGAAGGCATTTTCACTGCCGTTAAAGTTTCGTTAAGGCACAGCATCCTTCCTAGTGTTCTTCCAGTGCTGTTTTGATGGATGTGCACTCAACAGTATGTTCCAGGCTCTGAAGGGGATTACAGTCCCTACCAGGCAGTTGTCAGGTGTTTGTGACTTGAGAAGTTAAACAATAGAGGACATGGAAATGCAGAATAAAAAACACAGGCTTCACAAGTGCATACATATTATGGAAAAAAAAACAACACCTAGGGAGGACCCTAAGTCCATACCATTAATGCTGCTGCACAAAGTAATTAATTTTCTGCTCCCATTATTTTAAGGTAAAAAAAAAAAAAGTTCCAAATCTGACTTTTTCAAACCTTCAGATTTTCAGGAAATTGAATTCACTTACAATACAGTCTTAATACTCAAAAGTATGAATTGATTTTGTCCTGTTTATTTATCTTCTTATACTCTTGTAATGAAAATAAAAGTGTATATAAGAAAATGAAGATGAAGCTTCAGATGTCCGTGCTAACTCATCTTCAAGATGGTGTGTGTTATGAAAACAAAACCTGTCAGAAAAAAAATTAAGCATATAAAATATAGATATTTGTCGGTAATATTAATTACTTTAGCTTTAACATTAATTACTTTATCTTTAACATTAATTACTTAATCCTCCTCAAATTTCCAAAGAGAATGTAGTGATAATGATGGTCATTTTTAACCCTCTTTTTGCATAACTAAATGTGCAAAGACAATGATCTTTTTCTTTCATACCTATTATTTTTGAATGTTTATAATGGAAGACATATGTTTGTCCAGACAACATTTTAGAGGATGTGGCTACATTAATAAATGTTGAATAAAGAGTCCTCTAAAAAACTATGCAGCAGTAATGTGGAGATCATTGCAATTCCCAGTGAATAAAATTAATTACAATGCACAAGTTAATTTGTAACCGTCATAATCAACAACATTCCTATGAAATCACAAATGAACTTGGTGGAATTAACAAGTTCAGAATATCATGTAATTATGTTCAGAGCCTTGTTAGTCAAATAAAAATATCAGTGAAAATAATGATGTTAATATTTACATTATGTAGCAAATAAAAATAAAAATTAGTGATCTTAAATTTAGCCATGAAGAGGTGATCAGAAACAAATGTGATAGCAGTTTTTATTTGTAACTTAGGCTCCTGATATAAAGAATACTGCATATATCCTATTGCACCTATTGTCTCACCTTTAAAATTACAGTAGAATTAAAGAAAGAAAAAGTCTGTTTAGAGGGCCACCTTGGTAGTATTTTTTAAAAAATAGCCTCTATAATATATGGCTTTACTGAATTGTATTTATTCAACAAATATGCTTTATTTAATTATTATTTATGTTAGTGTTTACAGTGACAACATTCAGATCTAAATTTTGAACATGTTAAATTTTGGAGAGTTAATTCAAGAGATTTTTTGGACCAGATTCACATCTAAAACAAACTATAGCTGCTCAACTGAACTCAGCGGAGCTAAAATTAATTATACCAGCTGAGGATCTAGTTCTTTGTTTATATCTTCTTTCCATATACACAATGAGTAGCTATATATTCACTAGACATGATAAATGGGATTGGATGATCTTGATTCTATTCCACTGAAGTCAAGTGTTACACTGGTTTAAATCTGATGTGAGACCAATATGACTGCACAGGTGTAATTTAAGGCAGAATTTAACACCATATTTTTTTAATTATATACCCATTTCTGAAGTTCTTTGCTTACAAAATCAGATGCATTATAGGTTACACAATATTCACTTCAGTTGTTTAGTTTTACCTGAGAATCCTTTCTACAGACATGTAAATCCTACAAAAAATACATAGGGTCCTAAGACCCCGATTCAATAAAGCACTTAAGCATATGCTCAAATGTTTTCCTGGATAAGGATGCTTTCCTGAACCAGGATCTAAAAGACCCAAACTGACAGAAAAGAGGATGAATGGAGGATACTACCCCCCTCCTTCCCAATGCTCCTTTATGTTGCTGTCATGAATGCAGAGGAGAGAAGTCAAGAAATGTGTATGGATTGGTCATGTTTTGCCTGACTGTGAGAGAATTTAACGTGACTTTATGAAAACAATACATGGCTAAGGCAAATATTTTCTAGCATATGCTTCTATCTAGGAAGAGGGAAAAAGAAATGTTTAAAGGTAGAAGACACAAGTAGCTGATGGCAGCAATAAAGTTCATGAGAATACAATCATTAGTGGTGATCTCTGCCATATAGCTAATAGTGTGTATGTAAGATTAAGAAGTTTCTAACCAATCTATTTGAACCATTTGCATTCAGGTGTGATGGACTCTTCCATAGACCACAGTTCAATAAAGCATTTAAACAGATACTTAAGATTATCCATATCCAGTAGAGCACTTAAGTCAAAGGGACTTAAGCACATACTTAAGGTCAAGCATGCACTTAAGTTTATTTGCTGACTAGGGATGGTCTACTGCAGAAGTTAGCAAACTGTGGGTAGGGATTCCAAAGTGTTTGCAACCCCATTTTAATGGGGTCAGCGGGGCTGACATTAGACTTGGTAGGCCCCAGGGCTGAAGCCAAAGCCTGAGACCCACCACCCCAGGTTGAAGACAAAGCCCGAGGGCTTCAGCCTTAGGTGGTGGGGATCAGATTACAGGCTCCCCGAGCTGGGTCAGCAGAGCTTGGGCTGCCACCACCACCACCTGGGGTGGCGGGGCTCAGGCTTTGGTCCCGCCTCCTGGGGTCATGCAGTAATTTTTGTTGTCAGAAAGTGGCTGCTGTGCAATGAAGTTTGAGAACCCTTGGTCTACTTCATTGAGGCTAATGGGAAATGTGCCTTTTATGGATAGGTTAATCTTCCTGGTCTGACTTGATAATTTTAACTGAATAAATATGCAATATTTTTACAGCCACTGATAACCATTTCAACAAATTCAACAACTGACAAAAATGAAGAGTAATTATAGTATTAGTTACAGTAGTGTAAAGCTGGTACCATTGCTTATAGTGAAGGTTGCCTAAATACTGGAGAAGTGAATTTTGCTGTCAATAAGAAAATCCACCCAAATGTGGCTCAATAATAAATCTCTGAAAACTACCTTTTGCACATGCTCAGTAGAAGCTTGTTAGAGGCTGGTAGTAAAATTCTCTGAACATTCCACGGCACAAGCTCCTGCTTCATTCTCTCAGAACTCATTGAGCATGCTCCAGCCTGCATCTGAGAAGTGCTTTTCCTGCAATTGCTCCTTCTGGCTACTAGGACCCACTCTGGTACAGAGAACCAGAACTGAGAGTAGGGAGAGATCATCTCACTTGTAATCTCAGTGTCCCCAAGAAACACTGAGGAGGAGAAAACAACCTGACTTGAATACAGAGGGATGAAAAGCAGAGGAAGAATAGTTCAGGCTGCAGGGGAGAATACAGAAAGCTCAATATCTATTCAGAACACTCCCTTCCAGAACTAGAAATAGAACACAAGATTCTTGAGCATCAACATTTCTCTGCTGTCCAGCAAAATAGCTATGAAACCTCTTGGCAAAATGTTTACCTCATTCCCCTATAGCATCTGGGAGGATAGTTATCCACAAAGAGGATAACAATAACAGCTTACCAGTTCTACCAGTTTCTCCAGTAGGGGAAGCGGTAGAGATCTGTGCTGTGGGCCCAAAAGTAGTGTCAGAATGAGTCCACATAATGGAATTGCTGGGTTTATTAGTTTTTACTTTGCTTTTATAAAAATCTTGGACATTACATTAAAATATGTTAAAAGCAAAGTCTGCAAAGTCAAACATTCAAATTAGCAAATGCCTGTGCAACCTTAATGCAGCCCTCTTGTACGTATGCATTATGGTACAGTCTAATTGCATGATAACATACCACTTTTTCAATAGGACCTTACCTCATTCAGTGCATCAAATGGATGGTGCTCTGAGGATGAATCAGGCCATTGATTAAGACTCCTGCCTCATTTGTTGCAAAATTTGGAAGATTTGTAGTGAATGAGGCAGGGAACTACAGGAAGAAAAAGGATGGTCTCATGGTTAAGGCAGTTTAATGCCATCCTGGATAGATTGAGTCTATCCCTGTCTCTGCCACAAAGTTTCTAAATGATGTGGGAGAGTCACTTAAACCAAACTTTTTACAAGTTGTCACGGTGTGTCTTTTATTTTCTAAGGACTCAACATGAGATACCTCAGGCCTAATTTGAGTTAGTATAGTTAAAATATATATTAGTTTTAGAAGCATGTGTTTAGACTTTATGGAATGCTTGTAGGATGCTCCATGTACTAATCCTACTTACAATATCTGCAGGGCCCTATCAAATTTACAGTCCATTTTGGTCAAATTCACAGTCGTATAACTTTAAAAATCGTAAATTTCATGATTTCATCTATTTAAATCTGAAATGTCATAGTGCTGTAATTGTAAGGGTCCTGACCCAAAAAGGAGTTGTTGGGGGGCGGGGTGTCACAAGGTTATTGTAGGCATGGTGTGATACTGCTACTCTTACTTCTGCGGTGCTGGAAGTGGCACTGCCTTCAGAGCTGGGCAGCTGTAGAGTGGCGGCTGCTGGCTGGGAGTCCAGCTCTGAAGGCAGAGCCACTGCTAGTAGCAGTGCAGAAGTAAGGGTGGCCTGGTATGGTATTGCCAACTTTCTGTCCTGCTGCCTGCAGACCGGGACCCTCAGTCAGAAGTCACCACTCTCCGGCCACCCAGCTGTGAAAGCAGCAATGCAGAAGTAATGATGGCATGATATGGTTTTTCCCCCTTACTTCTGTGCTGCTGTTGGCAGGGTGTTGCCTTCAGAGCTGGGCACTTGGCCAACAGCCGCTACTCTCCGGTGCCCAGCTCTGAAGCCAGCACAGAGATAAGGGTAACAATATCACAACCCCCCCTAAAATAACCCTGTGACCCCCTCCCTTTTTGGGTCAGGACCCCCAGTTTGAGAAATACTGGTTTGAAATCTGTAAAGCACATAAAAGATCAGATTTCATGGAGCGGGTAGGTGGGATAGCAGATTTCATGTTCCATGATGCATTTTTCTTCACTGTAAATATCTGTACCTCCCTAGTATAAAGTTATATTGGGTGTTTGAATTGTAAACCTCTACCTGTGTAACTCACACAAGATGGCCCACTGATGGGAAATGAGGCATTTCATAGCATCAAAGGACAGAGACCTTGTTGATGGCATTACTTACTTCCTCCAGGAAGGGGAGACCTGAACATGAATTCATCCCATCAGCTTCGATTCTGGGATGAAGGGGATAAAAAATTCCTGACAAGGAGAAACTGGGATCTTTATGCTATCTGGATTCTGAGGTGCAACGATTCCTAAACATAAACAGGACATCCCCAGATGCTTGGTATGGGTCAGCCCTAAAGAATATATGGAGCTGCTTTTTTAATCAAAGCTGTAATTTATTTGTGAGTGTGTATGTTTCCTATTTTAACTAAGAAAAGAGATGAGCTATTTACAAGGTTAACAAATCTTTAGTTAGTTTATTACAAGACTGTCTACAGACATTGTCAAATCACTTAAAATAAATTACCGATCCTTTGGGATTAGGAATAACCTGTACATTATCGTGATTTTTGATGTAAAGTGATCATCTATCTCATAGTCCAGTGGTTCTCAAAGCCGGTCTGGCACTTGTTCAGGGAGAGCCCCTGGTGGGCCGGGCTGGTTTGTTACTGGCCGCATCCACAGGTTTGGTCGATCGCAGCTCTCCAGGCCAATGGAGGCTGTGGGAAGCGGCGCAGACTGAGGGATATGCTGGCTGCTATTAAAAACACAGGCCCTCTGAGTTTCAAATAGTCAATACTTCTTACAATTTCTACCTTAATCTCTGTGCCAGAGTCCCCCATCTGTAAAAGGTGTGTGATGTAAAGATAGATTCATTAATGTTTGTGAAGCACTCAGCTACTGTAGTGATGAAAGTCATAAAAAAGCCCATGAGGAAATACATGATTTTGTACTGAGTACAAGATTTGGATGGTATGCAATAAATAAAGAGCTAGGCCCACACCTTGAATAATAAGATTAAGAAGAAATATTAAATAGTTAGCCATTCCCTGGACATCGTCCACCCTGCACTGAAAAAGGCAGGTGTCCTGTGGAAAAAATAATATGTGATTGTGTAATTCGACTGTATCATAATGGGAGCAAGAGGGGCATTAAGGGTGCGTGGTCACTTAAACTTTTGAATGCTTGACTTTGCAATACTAACCTTCTTTAGCATGGTTTTTGTTTGCAATTTAATGAGTTTTTAATTAGTTATAAATAATATCACTGGATTTCTTTCTAAACATTAATGCAAGCCATATGAAGTATTTAAGTAGTACTAGTCCCAGTATACATATGGAGAAACAGAGGCTCCCAGAGGTTAAGTGACTTGTCTGTAGTCCCAATCAGTGTCTGTAGCAGAGTTGGAGACAGAATCCAGATCTCCTGAGTCCTGCTCCAAAGCCCAATGACTTCAAACAGCCTTTGGACCAGGTTCCTGAATTCTATTCCTTGACTATGAGTCCATTCTGCAATTCCGAACATAAATTGTCTGCTACAAGAAAAAAAATGGGATTTTTTTTAATATAACAAGATGGAATTAATTACCTTAGAATAATGGCCTATTGATATCATACTGAATTACAATAAAAATTATATAGAAGTACCAATGGGATCTACATTTGTATTGGAGGAGCTTACTGGAATTAATTTAATCACACTAGCTACCAATGGAATTATTAATAGGGCACTAATTTAAAAGATAAATAGTCACTCAAATCCAAATCCATCTTATACCCATGTCACTGTAAAAAAGTTAAAATCTCTTGTACTGCATCGACATTTACTTTAGACACACAGTCACTGGTAGATATTTACAGTGAAGACATATTTTCTTAACATTTTCCTGATAACTCAAACTTTAACACTTTTGTTTCCCAGTGAGAAAACTTGGCTTTTAAATGACTGGTGAACAAACAAAGAAATGCTCTGTATTTTACTAGCCACTGTAGTAACATGCATGAAAATAGCAGTTGACAGAATGAGAGTGAGAGAAAAATTCCCCACTGATTCAAAAGGACCAGCACAAGGTCCTCTGCTCTACACAAGCACAGCAATTGAGTTCCACTTTGGAGGAGGGGAACTGACCAAGGAGCATGAGGAATGTTTCTGCATTGCCTGTATGCCAAAGGGATGGGCACTGAATAGGCTACTGTGGAGGATAACGCTGGGAACAGGCAAAGGGAGGATCTAATGGTGGTCCAAATGGAAGAGAGTGGAATGGCTTTTCTAGCCCTCAAGCATTTCATCTGCATAAGCTCAGTTATCCAAGCTGTCTGTCCAGGGCATATTTAACCCTTAATGAATATTCACATACAAAAATGATTGTTACTGTGTCATGAAAAATGAGTAGCAAGAACAAAAATACATATTCTTTTTCCATGCGAATGCACAAATTTTCATTTTTCACAGGTGATGTTTTGGCCTTGCAGTACTACTTCATTACCTGCAATATTAACTCCATGTCTACAGCCAGAGGTTTTTAGTTGTGTGCTTGGAAATCTATTTTGCCATCCTCCCAATCCCTCCCATCATGGAAATATCAATTTATCCATAGCTCTAAAATTCCTCAGGCAAAGAGATTTGGCTACTTTCTCATTTGCCTGTAGACAAAAGGATGCCCTATTTCTCATTTTATTGTGAAGGTTTACAGTTCATCTGTTATTTTCCCTGAGAGGAGGCTGCTTAATGGCACTGAAATTAAAATTATGTATATCTATTTATTTTAATGATTAGTTACCACTGGCAATGGTTGTGAGCTGAATAGGAATTGACTCCCACCTCACCCACCCCAACATAAATATAAGCCTATCAGTTTCCATTTGTAACAGAGAGCTGTAACATTTGTTCATGCCTGTACTACTGTTTATTTCCTAGCCCTTTTCCTTCTAGTGTAATATAATAGAATTAAATAGAGTAAAAGCTTGCTTGGAGGACCACAGTTGCAGTACTCTGAATAAATAACTGGTGTGATATAAAATATTTTACAGCTCAGCAAGAGATAGAGTAATAACACTGATTAGATAGCTATGAACTCTTGAAATAATTGTTCAAATCTCTAATGCTATTATAGTGTAACTTGGCGTTATTTAGCAAACTGATGTTGTTGAGTTTTCTAAGAGCTTTTTTTTTTTAAACTGGTCAGTAAGGTTTATCTAATTTATGTCAGCAGATTTTTCTGCCTTCTTAATCAGGGACTAAAGTTTGAATTAAAGTCCTGACTCATGTATGCTGAACATACCGCACTGCAAGTTGAGTATACTACAAGCCCTAAATCATGCTATAAATGGAATCAATGTCACTGGTTATAAAGAAAAGTTGCCTTCTGAAACAATAAGGGAAAAAAAACCACTCAGAGAATTTGTTTTTTTTCTGATCTCAGAAGCCATCACTGGAGGCTTGGATAAGGACTGGCAATTCAGTCTAAAGTACAGTCCTTGGCAATTTCCAGTTTTACAAACACACTTGTTCTATACTATGAAGAGCTTTGACTGGAAATCTTCTCAACAGCGCAAGAGATTATTTTTAAAAAAATAAGAAAAGATGCACAATAATGTCATGAATATCTCACCAAAAATATCTAGAACATTATGGCAAATTCAGTTAGTTTAAAGGTTCCAAAATTCATAGAAAGAGAGGAATACAAAAAAAAAGAGGATTAATTCTTCAGTGTATGCAGTCCTCCAGGTTGATGAGATGAGCCTGACCCTCAGCTGGTGTTAATCAGATTAGCTCCATTAACTTTACTGGAGATATCCTGCCTTCACACCAGAAGAGGATCTGACCCACATTTCATTGTGTTGTCTCTTTCTGGTTTCATGCTTCAGTTTTTTGTTTTTATACCTTTAAAAAATTTAGCCTTATATTTTTCATCAATGTATTTTTACAATGGCTTGGGGGTCTATCTCCTTTCATATAATTTGTTAGTGTGGTTTTAGAAGATGTGTTTTTAAAGGTACTAGACAGCAACAGAGAAATTGAAGGGAAATGATTTGGAATCACACAAGAGTGAATGCGATTGGAAGATGGTTTACTTGCCTCTGAAATGTTGTGAGAAGACAGGGGTTAGAAAATTCATATTCCAAGCTGCATGGTTCTAAATTAAGCTTTATTTCAGCTATTGAGCAGAACTAGAACTTGATCTAGAGACAAGACTCCTTTAAAAACTGCAACAAATAATTCAATAATTATAGTTTTAGTATTAATTCCCTTGGGACAAAAGGCTGGGGTTTTCTGCTTGTAGGCATCAGTGTAAAACCAACATTCATATTTAATGGTAGGACAAATGTGTTAATAGAGTTACTCTGGATTTACCATGATGTAAGTGATTACAGAATGTGGCTCAGAATCAGGAAGCCTCAGCCCCAAGCACTAAGAGGAAAGCAGGAAGTAGAACACAAATGAACAATTATATGCATTACATCTTCTAGAGTTGTAACAAGTTTTTCATGTCAACTTTAATACAAATTTACAGGACATTCCAACTGCTTCTTTCAGTGATATCACGGTTAACATATAAACATAAACTGCACATTACAGGGGTACTGTGCTCATAATGGACCAAGACCCACTGAAACCAATGTGGCTTTATGCATTCTCATTAGAATAGCTTCCTAATGGGCCTGAACATACTCATACTGAAGTAAATAGCAAAATGGCTGGCTCAGAGACCAAGAGGAGGCAAGTCAAAGGCTATATAAGGGCAGCTAAAAGCCAGTTTGACTCCTGGCACAGGCTGGGACATCCCTAAATTGACCACACCAAACCCGAAGTGGGCAGGGGAGGAGGGGAGGGAGATGCCATCCAGGCTTGCCAGAGGAAGATAACAGTGGGGCAGGGAGGAGTCAGAAGTTGCTGCAAAAACGTGGAGAGGTCAGAATGGGTGACACTGACTTATCCTCTGGAAACATAGGTGTGGAAGGGCTAAAAGGGGCAGGTTGGAGTATTAGAAGCCCTTTCGCCACAGGGCAGGCAAGGCGGCACCCATCCTCCCTCCCCTCAACGTGGTGAATATCAGGTTAGTTAGGACTGCTGTGGGCATTGCATTGGTCATTGCTTTTTAGCAGGTCTGGGAAGGAATTTTTCCCTCACCATCAGATTGGCTTAGGTGGAGTGGGGATTTTTCACCTTCCTCATAGCGGGTTGCAGAAGCGGGACTTATTATGGTGAGGAGGAAAGTGGGTAAGCTACATGCGGCAACTTATTTTGTAAGTATGCGATGGATGTCCAGTACAGGTACTCCATAGGGAAGAGATCCAGTGACCAAATAAATGGGCTGGTAAAAGGCTTTAAAAGGAGGTGTTGGTTAAAAGAACAGAACTGGGGGATGGGTTGGGGTTCAGGGCTCCTATGACTGGTACAGCAGGGAGACAACTCCCCTTTCTTATGGTCCACCTTAACCTTCCTAAAAGGCATTGTAAGGTCCCTGTCATCAGTAGGCTGGGGGACCTGGATGGATAATGAAAGGAGGCTGGTGGAAGCCCAAGGCAGTTATTGATCATGGAGTTGCCTGCACTGTACGCTTTCATCTTCCAGACATCTAATAATAAAGTTGAGGCCTGATTAAATCCATATGAAGTGTCTTCTGTCCTTCTTTTGGTATAGACGGACAATGTGCCTGTATTTTTCCTGTATTGTTAACTTCCATTACAACCAACAAATCTCAGGTTTAGCTTCCTCCGGAGTGTAGCTTTTCCTAGGGGTTCTCCCTGTAGGATCACTTTCTCCAACTCTAGCTGTCCCTTCTCAGAGACATGCAAACTTATATAATTCTAGGTCTGAGCTATTCATCTGGGCTGGCTGTCAGCGGAATTTTAGGGCACTAGTATGTGACCTCCTGTTAGTGACCAATCTTGCAACATCGATAATGATGAGTAAAATCATTGACATCAACGGTGCACAAACACCCCCGGGCTGAAAAATGATTTATCAGAACTATTTGGTGAATACTCACTGATAATGAATTCACCTGATGAAAATTTTGATCAGTTCATGAATAATTCACTAACCAAAGTCATAAATTAGTAAACAATAATTATAAGAAAGGAATACTGTTCATAAGCCCTTTAAACCTGATAGAGTAATAATGGCAATAATATAAAAGTCTTATGTAAGATTAAATGAAAATCCAAAGCTAAGGGTAGCTATAAGGAATAGTGCTGATATAGTAAATGAACATAACCTCAGAAATTTCATCCATATGCTTGTTTACAGAAAAATGGCTGTTTTCTAAAACTAATGAAGAACATGGTCTAAAATTAAAGGATAAAAGTGTTCCATAGACAGGAGATGTGAACATAAAAGGGACAGTAGTGCACGAGCCACAGGAAGCTCCAGTAGGTGGCTGAGACAGCTGTTGATTTTCGAGAGAACAAAGAGATGTGAGGGACTTTTAATAAGTCTTTCTAGAGAGCTGGACACAAGCCATATAGTGCCTGGTCTGCAAATACCAGGTTTAAAATTCAATCCTCTGCTTCACAGGAAGCCAATGTACTTTTGTCAAAATTAGAGCAACAGGAGCATGAATCTTGGAGCCAGTTAACCATCTGACTGCTTGTCCTTTTTTATTTTGCCCCTCTCTCCCTCTTTGCCATAACTGCTGGAGAGAGAGTGTAGTTATACACATCCTCAGCAACCCAAAGGTTAACATGTTCAGCAGTATATCTGTACTACATGAACGCGCTTTAGGATCGGAGAGAGAAGATTCATGAATTACAATTTTCCATGCAAGGCGGAACATAAGTGTATACCATTTAAGAACTGAAACTGAAGCTTAGAGAAAGCAACAAGCAATCAAAGTACTGGTAATAAAATATTACAATGTAGATGGGTGAGGAAGGTACTGTTTCATCTGAGGCAGATGAGGGAAAAAGAATACTAATGTTTATGAATCATTTTTAAATACCTTCTTAAAATTGACAGTGTTTAGTATATGCCATTCAGTGCAAATATCACAAAGCACAATTATCCTTTTAAACCTTTCCCTGAAATATCTGCAATTGACTTATTCTCTGTTAAGCCTGTTTAACCAAAAAAGGGGCAACATGAGAAATTATTCCAAATATTCCAAATGTTCTTTTTAAAATATTTCAAATATTTCATGGAGGGGGAGCATGGACTCACTGTGTTCTCAAAGCTGTCAATATTAAGCATTTGTCAGGAAACTATAAATATCAGGAAGTAGACAACGAGAAACAATTTGATCATAAAATTTAACTTGTTTTCCCTGATACCAGTTAAAATCAGCTTTGATTTAATTCTGTGAATAGTGTTTGTTCTCAAGAATAGGAAGACACTGACATTGCAGAGACCAACACAGAACTCACCCATAATAGCAAGATCAAGCTTTTCTTTGAATATATCCCAATGCAAAAGCACTATAGCATAGCCCAGCAGATTAAAGGACTTTATTCAAATGAGAAGGCCTGGCAGTTTCAATGGGATTAATCATGTGAGAAAAGGTTACCAGAGCAGGCCCTGTGTTTTCAGTTCTGGTCTTGGATACTTGTATTCAACTCCCATACACTCCAGTGGAGTTGCTAGTTTGTATTTTAGAGCAGAATGTGGCCCAAGCTATTTAGCAAATCAATCTGATGCCAATGCCATGCCATGCACATTATCTAATTCCTATATTGTTTAAAAGAGACGCATGCAAGTTAAGTATTCTGACTGCAAAGAACTCACATTTGGGACTGAACCAGGTGGCAGGATACTCCTTTTGCCTCTCCCATTAGAAGGTCTTGAAACTCTGCAGGGTGCTGCAGTCAACTACTGCTGACTCATTGGAGCAGACTACATTGTGAATATTCTGTCACATGAAGGAAAGAGGCAAGACTCCATTGTCTAAAAGTGACAATTTTTAACGGAGAACTTAGCTTTCCTTGAGCTGGCCCTACCCCCAAAAGAACAATTCCTATCTGCCTCCCCATTATATCTTCCTCTCAAACCACAACCAACAACAACATAGCTAAGAGGTGTGGGAAGGTGCAGCTTACAATACTATATGACCCCATCATGAATAAATATGAGAGCATGTTTACACTGAAACTAGAGGTGTAATTTCCAGTTTGGGTAAACATACCCTCTCAAGCTCAGATCAAGCTAGCAATCCAAACATAGAACTGTAGCAGTGGCAGTGCAAGAGGCAGAACAAGCTAGCTACCCCAAGTACGTGACTAGCATTTACGGGCAGCTAGCCTATCTTGTCGATCATGCTGTCTCAGCTGCGCTTCTATTTTTAGTATAGTAGCTCCATCAGAGCTATCAGGGAATGGGTACAGGGGCTTGAAACACCCTAGGGATATACGCTAAGGAACCAGGCATAACTCCCTTAAGTTGGAGTCTGGGTCAGACAAGTGTTGAGACACCTTAGAATCAGGCTAAAGATCAGTCAAACAGTGAACACAGCTTTAGGAACAACCAGGGGTGGTAATTTTTTTTCTTTTTAATAATAATACAAAATCCCAGACTGGGTGACCTTTTTGACTGTTTTCAATGTGTGTGTGAGTAGTTGGTGGAATGGGGTGAGGACTTTGACAGTCTGCATGGATATTTTCATTTATTGGAGAGAGAGAGCCTAAACAGTGAACTGAAAGTGAACAAGTTCCATGTGTATCATCCCTTAAATGTACATAACAAAGATTTTACAGTATGTGAGTGCTGACCACAGGCAGTTTTCACTTGCAAACCAGTTCTGGACTTCTCATACACTCAAATTAATCTCTTGTTTACACTTATAACAAATAGTAAAATAAAATGTCTAGTGTACTGTAGAAACTGATATAAAGGAAACCTTATATTTGTTAAAAGAATTATGCAATCTTCCTTAGAAAAAGGAATAGTATTCTTTTCTCAAGGTTTTGCCTGAGGTGGGTTTAGGTCATGTCATTTTATTCTTTTTAGGGGAATATTCATTTATTTAAAAGACATTTATCATGTCACATTTTGTACCTGAGCCCTAGGATTCCATAACTAGATGCATCTTTTTAATTAAAAGTAAATCATAAAACAGCATTTCACTCATGTTGTAGACAAAGGAAAGGAGCTTTAATACAGAGGAAAGGCAATAAACAAGACAGCAAGAAGTGTGATTATGACAGATATTGTCATAGAATATTAATGTAAGAGTGATATAAATACATAATTAAGGATCAGAGATACAGATCTATCAAAACAAGCTAAGTTAATTATTTCATCTGAGAGCTGGAAAGTATTGAATACGTATCTAGACCCATGTTTTTATCCTTATTTACATAGTTACAGCCATGTAACATTTTAACTATATTGAGACAATGGCTATCTGCATCTTTTTCTCTTTACAGTCCTCTGCAGTGCTAATCAAGTCATGACATCTGACTAAGAGTTTTTAAGTAATTCAGCACTTCAACCTAATGAACTTCCCTTTTAATCCACTTCATGCATTTAGGGGAGGCACAGGGGACTAGTAATGAGATATGGAGCCTTTCACACATTCAGGTTTATCATTCAAATGAAGCCCAGAGCAGCAGTGACCCAATGTTCTTACTCATCTGAAGCCCAGTGCTCAGTCTTTACTCAGGAAATCTCCCATTGAAGTCAAGGGAAGTATTGGCTGGGTGAGTATTATGGAATTAGAACTTGTATTGCTCTACTGAAGTGAAGTAGTGAACTCACTACAGCTCATTGTGTTCAGGTGTCTGCATGAAAAATACCACCAATCATTTTTAACTGATGGTCTCAAGAAGTCAAAGATCAAATGGGAATGCAAAAACAAACTACATTCTCATACCTACAGTGGTTCCAGTACAGAGTGAGGGCATTCAGGGGAAGCAGTAAGAGGAAGTTTGTATTGCCGTTGCTGGTGCCGTACCTGAGGAGTCAGTTTCCCTTTACATCATGTCAACACTAAATTCATTTGGGCTAAATCATACTGCCAAGATCTACCAGCAGATCTCCTCTTTCCCTGACGCCAGGGAAGGCTCTCTATAGGTTTGGGAATACATGAACCTGGGGCAGAGCCAGAAGCTGAGCTGCATTATCCGCTTGTTCACAATAAAGCTCTGGGAAGACAGGTATCACTGATAGACTGTATCCTCTTCTAAGGATGGCTGCACTTCCAAGAAGAGATTTTCAGGTGTCTGGGGTGACAGAGACCATCAGCTATTATGACCTGGAGCCTCTGAGCAAATGGTCCTCGTCTTGTGCAGATTCCAAGGGAGCTGCAGGATTTGTGGACAGAAGCAATGGCTTCTTCACCTGCCCTCTGATAAAATGATAGGCAAAAAAGTCCACAAGAAAAGCCACATAGATTTCCTCTCCAGGATTACTCTTCCATTTATTTTTCCTTCAGGAAGGGTCGATTGGGCCCTTTAGCGTTTCTGAGGCAAACTGGCCTGAACCCAAAGGGAATTTTTCTGTGAAAGTCCTAAGTATGGCTTAGTGTGTTAAAATTTTGGAAATCAATGCCAAGTGGAAGACCAGAAGGATTTGTCTTTAACAAGCTGCTACTTTATCTTGTGGGTTTTGGTCTGGTTAGATTTTGTTGTTGTAGTAACGATACTTAATATAACATTTTTCCCATTCACATTTCAGAGCTATTCTTAAATTGGCTGCAATGCTCTACATTTCTCTAGTAATTTTTTTCTCAATCCATGATTTTAAACAACTGAGGGTCTTGTTTTAACCACAGTATTAACAAACTAGTTGAAGAATAACATTGTAATGTACAGTAATGCAAAACTTAAGGGTGGACACAGTTCACATTTTCAAGCTTTTCTACTCAGTCATGAAGGCTAGTTTTATTAATTATTATTATTGTATTTTTAAATGTAAGTCAAGATTGCCATGAATTTCTTGACTTCATCAGTTGGCACTTTTAAAACCAAGCAAATATGGTAAGACTCAGAGTTAGAAACACTGAATGCACTTTTCCCTCAATAGTAGGTTTTAGAGTGAAGCCAGCGAAAAGTAAGTGAAAATAAAATTAAGAGTAGGTCTTAGGCATGGTAATGTCTGCACCCTGCTTTAAATAACACCAGGAACTTCTATGCAATGGCTCTGGCTGTCTTTAAATCCAGTAATCCTTGAATGCTATATGGTCTCACCTCATTCTTTTAACTACTATACATTTTTCTTCTTTTGTTTTCAAATGTTTTGGAATGTAGATTATAATAGGGCAATTGATTTTGTTGGAATAATGCCCAAGAAATTTTTTTACATTATGCTTTGATTGCTAACCAGGACATTTATAACCTAAAACAATTTCATAAGATACAAAGATGGTTCCTTGTATCAGGGGTGGGATTCTTTTCAGCTATGAAAAGAGAACCTGTTGTGTATTTTACTCTTTCTTTTCCCACTTTTTCTTACAAAAATTGAATATACAGTTACATCACATCTGTGGTTTATCTTTTATGGGAAGACATACTGTTTTTTTAACATTGGTCTTTCATAACTAAGTCCTAGTGTAAGTTTACTGTTAAACATTCACCGATGCTTTAAAAAAAACAGGTCCACAAAAATAAATATGAGTAAATACAGCAATAACATATTGCCTATATACACTTAAATATTGGTACACATCACTTAAGAAATCAACAATGCCTTGTACTTTTCTTATTATAAATTCAATCACTGAGCTTTCAGTAGAGCTGTAACCTCCTGAGATCACTACAAACAGCTTAAGGGCTTCTGATAAGAGCATTTAAATGGATTATCCATTAAACACTAGCTCAAATAAGTAATCTAACAGAAATTATAATCAAAGTGCCCTCCAGAGCGAGTTACTTGCAAAATGTATCTAAACTGATTTTTATTTATATCATTATTATTATTATTATTATTATTATTAACCTCAGTGTTCCTGGGCCAGTCCTAGAATTCTAAAATCTGTTTCATACCCACAAATATTTTATCATTAACACTAGTTTCATAGCAGAACAGGATTTGCACCTCTCCAAAATTGCTTGAAGGCTTTTAAAAAATAACATTTTAATGATCATTCAGCAACATATTCATAAAATGCTTATTAATTTAAGAAAAACTGAGAAAGGCAGCTGGCCAGATTACATATACAAGGTTCTACAAATATATTTTTTCCTCGTCTATCTTAGTTTTATGTTACAGATATAGTCATTCCTGTTTAAATACGAAAAAATCTGGCTCAATTTAATTCATAAAACAAATGCTTATTATGCATGGTTACAGCACGAATATACAAAGTGCCAATGTTACTGATATTTATAATAGGATAGTGGGAGTATGAAATGCATTGCATTATATCTTCTTTACTCAAAATACAGAGGAAAATTGGTTTTCATAATATTCATAACTCTCCATTTGCAGAACAAAATATTGTAATTTATAATGATGAAACTGATCTTAGATAACACTTATATTTAAGTTCACATTAAATGTCAAGTTTAGAAGAGTCATTGATACTTTTGCTCAGATTATTATTCCTGCTCTGAGACATACAATACAGTAGATAATGCATTTAAAATGCAAGAGGAAGTATTTCATTAACTCCTTATAGATTAATGATGTGACAAGCCATTGTTTGTTTCTTTTTCACAAGAGAGCTAATGAAATCATCAGAGGTCCAGCTATTATTCACTATTCAGTGCCATCAACACTCCAGAAGAATTGAATGAGACACGTCACCATATCATCCATATTAATCAGTGTAGTTTCACATATAAAATGTATCAAAAAAGTCATAATGAAAAAAGTCACAGTAGGGATGCTGTACATTAGCCTTTAAAAGTGGTTTCTTCATGCTAAAGGAAAACACCGCAACCCTAGCACTGCATGTTCATAATTTTAAAACTCTTCACAGCTACATAATAGCATGGCTACAGCAGGATACCCTGATAACAAAGGTAAAAGCTCTCCTAAGAGGCAAAGAGAAGCAATCATTTTGCCAAAACACTCACTGGAAGGAAAAAAATAGTTTCTCAAATTTTTAGAAAGTGACTCAAAGCAGAAGGACCAAGTTTCATTACAAAATTTATTTTCGTATTATTAATCTTTGTTATGTGTATCTTGAAAGCATGTAACTCCTTTATACCTATTGTAAAAATTTATCACTAAGTAGACTTGTGTTGTTTTATATGCTTCCGGTCCTGTTCTTATCGAAATAAGTAGGAGTTCTGCCATTCATCCAACTTAAGGTCCATTTTGAATGAAGGAAGTAGGAGTGAACAATGGTAACCTCCAGAATAAACCAACCAGATGGGAAGACATAGCAGAAAAGGGGTGGCTATAAAGGCATTCAGATACAACAGTGGTGGGAGGCATGTAGTTAGATTAGAGAGACAGAATAGATAGATTACATAAACAGAGATCAAGGTGTCCACTCTCTTTGTCTTCTTTATTCCACAGAAACATGTAAAGATGATGCCAAATGAGAGACAGATTTTGAAATTGGCTAAAACCAAAATTAAGGAGAACATGTAGTTGACTGGACAGTTGTAGTTGAAGTCATTCAGCATGAGACTAATTTAAATCAACATATGCCTACACTAGATCTGGAAGGTGTAAATTCCATCTTCAGGGGTCATACCCATGCTAGCTTTGATCACACTAGTGCACTAAAAATAGAAGTGTAGCTGTGATGGCGCCAGCAGTGGGCGGGACTAGCCACCTCAACCACTATCCTGTCCAAGATCATAGTATGTACTCTGAGCAGCTAGCTCCTCCCACTACTAATTCTGCTGCAGCCACACTACTATTTTTAGTGTGCTAGCTCAATCAGAGCGACCGTGGGTATGACTCCTCAACCTGGAATTTATACTTTCCCCATCAGTGTAGACATATCTTCAGGCAGTTTCCTTGTGTTTCAGAATTCCTTCCTTTAACATGCATGCACTGTGGATCGAAAAATGACCATTTACACATTCAGATCCCTCCTCAAAACCTGTTTCAGTGACAAACACCTTGCAGAATAGCACCTCATCTGTCACACGTCATGTTTGCTGATTAATAAAAAAAAAAGCAATCACAATCTAAAGCTGATTGCATCAATATTTGTAGACTTGATCCTCAGCTAATGTATCTGATTGGTCAGATTATCAGCTAATGCCATTCACCAGCTCAGGATCTAACCCTGTATATCTGTATGAGAATATGTTTGGAGCCTGCTTATATACATGCATCTGACGAAGTGGATATTCATCCATGAAAGCTCATGCTACAATACTTCTGTTAGTCTATAAGATGCCACAGGACTCTTTGCTGCTTTTATACAAGTCATACTGAAGTCATTCTCATGTGAATGGACACATTCAAAATCTGGTCCTCAGTGTCTATCTTCTAGCATGATCCTAAGCACCATTGACTGCAGATAACTCTAGGGGTGCTTCAGATATTCATTGCCACTCATAAAGATCCTTATTTATAAGACTCAAGGTGTAGGTACCACATTTCCTATGTACTGAACAGTGCCAACCACACAGCTCCCACTCAGCACATAATAAATAATAATTCTCTATGTATGTAACAGGGTGGTCTGCTCCCTTATAGGGTATGGGGTCTGGGAAAGCTAACCTTCTTCGTTTATTAGACTCAGCTGGGAGGTCAAGTGATCCCTATAAAGGGCTAAAAGCTCAAGCTGGAGGGAAATGCAGAAGGGAGGTTGACTCCTGTGTTGGCCCTGGAGCAGAGAGAAAGGCTCCTTTCAGCCTGTGTGGTCAGAAGAATAGCTTTGTTGTGTGTTACTTTGGTTGGGTTTATTTGTTTGTCTGTTTGAATTAACAGACCATGGTCTGAGAGAAAGGCCTGAAAGTTCTGGACATGGTTTTTCTCTTTCATGGGCTGGGGGAGGCAAGCCAGCAGCCCTACACTCCACTTTTCATGTATTTGTTTGATAACTAAGACTTATTTTTTCATGATATTCTGCATTTAGGGAAAAAAGCAGATGTGGCTAAAACTTTGCATCTCTGCTACAATATGAATGTTTTCAAATCAAAAGTCAGACAAAACTAGAGAAACAACAAGGAATCCAGTGGCACCTTAAATACTAACAGATTTATTTGGGCATAAGCTTTAACTGGAGAGTTTTACCTAAGTTTCATTTTGAATTTCAGTGCCCACTTAGGACCTGATCCAAAGTTTTTTAACTCAATGGGTATCTTTCCATTGACCACAACAGTTATTAGATGAGGCTTTTTGGGCCAGATTCTGACACCGTTACTGAGTGAATAGTACCTCATAAGAAGTCTCCAGTTTCAATCAAACTACCTTGTTCTTTCAACACAAACTATTTTAAAAAGTAGGGCCAGATGTGTTACCATTGTTCACACTGATTTGAATGGGCCTGTTCAAATAATAAGTCCCACTCCATATGATTAATGTTTCAAAATCTGACCTGAGGCAAGTGTCATTATCCCCATTTTACAGATGGGGAAGTGGAAGCAGAGCGAAAGGAAGTGGCATGACCTAAGGTCACCCCGCTGTCTAGTGTCAGAGCTGGGAGTAGCACCGAGGTCTCTTGACTTAGTCCAGTACCCTATCCACAACAAGTGTCCAAATCTGGCCCTTAGGACCTACTGCAAAGTCCATTGAAGTCAATAGGAATCTTTCAATTGACTTCAATAGGCCTTTAAACCTATAACTGTCCAAAATTCAGTGGGTGCTAGGAGAAGGAAGGGGAGGCTTTCATGAACCAAAACTGGTAAGTTTCACTGTGAAATTTTTGGCTTCCTATAATTATGGGATTTTACTGGACGAGCATGGTCCTGCTTCTCCAACTCAGCATTCATGAGAAAATCCAAAAAGTAGAAAGAAGTAAGACCAGTCTAACACAACGTTGTTTCTCCATGCAGTGTGCCCTCCAAATTGGATTCCAGAATGTAATAGAAAATGTCTGAAAGTAAAATCTAGACACACTGGCCTGGACCAATATAATCTGAGGAACATTCCTGAGAGTCCCATAAAGCAGAAGATGAAAGTGAAATGTCTGTTTCCCTGCTACCAGTCTTCAATATCCTCATACAGCAATGGCTGATTATGAAGTCTTGCTGCATCTCATACTAGACTGATTTTTGTGCCAAACACAGGAATGAAAAGACAGCTTTCAAAAGTGGGGAGAGACATCAGCCAGGGATTAGCAAAAAAAAATAAAATAAAATCTTTTCAATTATTTTTCTCTCAAAATTGAAACTCTTCTTCCCACAATGCAACAAGGGCCCCTGCCATTTGGCCTCCACCCCAACTGTCAATACTAAAACATTTATATGTGAAGCCTCAGCACAGAACTTTGCAGGCTTCTGCCCCACTTCCATTTGACATGGCAGGGCTACTCCCTACCAGTTACCACTGTAGTCTATGTAATTTTCCTCCTTTTTATTTTTTTTAAATTCCTTCTTTGTTTCTTCTCTCAGGTGTTAGTTCTTTCTCATAGTCAGCTGGAAGAGCAAGAAAAGCAATCCCTCACAAGGAAACAATAGCATACAGATTCCCTACTAGTAGTGCATATTAAAATCAATACAACTTTGGTATTTCCAGGCCAGTACTTTTCAGCTACAAGATAGGATTGCAAGGCACCCACTTAATGTCTTGTGTCAGCTAGTCACATTGCACATCACATTTGGGATGGGAGGGTAGTGTGGACTTTGCAATCTAAGGGAATGTCTACACTACGAAATTACATCAATTTTATAGAAGTTGATTTTTAGAAATCGGTTTTATACAGTTGATTGCATATGTCCACACTAAGCAGATTAAGTTGGCGGAGCGCGTCCTCCCTAATGTGGCTAGCATAGACTTACGGAGCAGTGCACTGTGGGTAACTACCACACAGTTCCCGCAGTCTCCGCTGCCTATTGGAATTCTGGGTTAAGGATGCTCCTCCCTCCTCTCTTCGGGTTCATTTAACACTTTCCTGGACTCTGCCATTGTTTGGCTCCACGCATTTCTGTGAGCTCTTTCAGTGTGGGAGGACTGTATGAGCTCTGAGAATATGTCATCACAAGTGTATTTTTTTCGCCTTCTAATCTGCGCTAGCCTCTGGGATGGAGATGATAGGGGGAGCGTAGAAACATTTGCAGCTGTGGGAGGAAAAAAATGGAGACTAGTATTTTAAAAGATACATTTTAGAGAGCAAAGGGAAGACTATTTCACACTGAATCAAGTGATTCACATTACATAGCACATGTGCTTTTGGTACAAGGTCGCATTTGCCTCTTATATTGAGTGCCTGCTGGTTTGGTGTGAGACATCACACACGCTCAGCTGGGCAACAGAATTTGGCTTGCAGGCAGCTATGGTAAGGCAAAGGGTTTCGGCTTCTTCAACCTTCATAACACGTGGGAATGGTTTTAAACAGCAGCAACCTCCTTTGCCATACCAAGCAAAGCCTGTTGGGTTGGCTATTTAAAAGGAGGGGATGCGGTTTTAGGGTGAATGTGCAGCACAATCCAACTCCCCACACCCAATTCTCTGGGAGGATCACTTCACCCCTCCCCACACACACACACACCATGTGGCTAGTATCAGGGAAGATCCCTGTCAGCCAAACGCGAACAGCTCAGCATGAAAGGGCCTCCCCGCACCACGCGGCTAACAGCGGGGATGATTTCTTTTCAGCAAAAAGCAAACAGCCCAGCAGGAACGGGCACCTCTAAATGTCCCCTTAAACAAATTTCACTAACCAGGTGACCATAAATGATATCACTCTCCTGAGGCTAGAACAGATGTTGCTTGAATGCCACCAAAGCCCAGGCCCATTTGCTGCAATGCTTTGTTCTGCAATGATTCCAGACTACTTGCTACTGGCTTGGCATGGTAAAGTGTCCTACCATGGAGGACGGAATAAGGCTGCCCTCCCAAGAAACCTTCAGCAAAGGCTTTTAGAGTACCTCCAGGAGAGCTTCATGGAGATGTCTGGGGATGAAGCGGAAATCGTCCAGGGACACGTTAACAGACTTTTCCAGTAGCTATAATGGCCGCAAACGCATCCCAAGTCTTCAGGGCAAATTAATCACTAAACACGCTTGATTTTAGACCCTGTATTATATTTACAAAGGTACACTCACCAAAGGTGCCTTCTCTGCCTTCATGATTTGAAAGCCCGCCTTGGGAGGGTATTGGCTTCAGCGTGATGAACAGTTCCTGGCTGCCGGGAAGAAGGGATTCTCCACTTGCCTGCTGTGCACTATCCTCAATCTCCTCCTCCTCTTCCTCATCCACAAAATCCTCATCCCTGTTGTGTGAGACTCCCCCCTTGCAGGTATCCACAGACAGTGGTGATGTAGTGGTTGGGGCCACCCCTAGAACTGCATGCAGCTCATCATGGAAGTGGCATGTATGGGGCTCTGACCAATCCAACCCCTTTGTTTTTTGGTAGGCTTGCCTCAGCTTCTTAACTTTCATGTGGTACTGCTCTGTGTCCCTGTTGTAGCCTCTGTCCATCACGCACTTGGAGATTTTGGGAAATATATTGGCATTTCATCTTTTGGAACGGAGTTCTGCCTGCACAGATTCTTCTCCTCATAAAGCAATCAGATTCTGGGACTCCATGGTCACCTGTGCTGATCAGCTCGCCACAAAATTCAAAAGCTCCCATGGCTTTTCCTGTCTACCTGGCCAGTGCATCTGAGTTGAGAGTGCTGTCCACAGCAGTCACAATGGAGCACTCTGGGATAGCTCCCAGAGGCCAAAACCATCAAATTGTGTCCACACTACCCCAAATTCAACCCAGCGAGGTCGATTTTAGCGCTAAACCCCTTCGCCGGGGAGGAGTACAGATTTTGATTTTAAGAGCCCTATAAGTCAACAAAACAGGCTTGGTCGTGTGGATGGGTGCAGGCTTAAATCAACCTAACACTGCTAAATTCAACCTAAACTCATAGTATAGACCAGGGCTAAAAGTTTTATACTGTTACACATCACTGTAGGATATGTCTACAGAGCCCACAGAAGGAAGTCTCCCAGCCAAGGTTGACAGACTTGGGCTAGTGGGGCTTGGGCTAGTGCTCTAAAAATTACTGCGTAGACAGTACATAAAGGTGCAGCTTAATCTGGAGCTCAGGCTCTGAAGCCTAAGGCGGGGGATGATATCCAGCCCAAGCTGCAACTTCAAAGTGCTGTCTACACAGCTATTTTAGAGCATCAGCATGAGCCCCAATAACAACTTTTGGCCTCGGCTGGGAGGCTCACTTTAGCCAGCCATGTAGACATACCCATAGTGGATATGTCTACAATACCCGCTGGATCAGTGGGTAGTGATCGATTCATCATCGCTAGTGTAGATGCGATAAAAATCGATCCCTGATCGCTCTGCTGTCGACTACGGAACTCCACCGTGGTGAGAGTCGGAAGCAGAGTCGCCGGGGGAGAAGCAGCGGTCAACTCGCCGCCATCCTCACGGCCAGGTAAATTGACCTAAGATACACCAATTTCAGCTATGCTATTCACATAGCTGAAGTTGTGTATCTTAGGTCAACCCCTGCCCCCACAGTGTCTTACTTGGCCAGTGTCTGAGCATGTTCCATGTAAAAAAAATCAGTGGTTGTAGTGAAGTATGTAATGGCTTTCATGGAGTCTTTAGCTCTCTTCCCTTTAAGGTAGAATACATGACCCAAGTGGAGTTTTATTTATTTTTATAGACTGGTTAATTTGTTCTAGGCTTTCATTTTTGTGGGGGGACATTTGAGTAAGTGGAATGACCACACTGTGTCATTCTTGCTAGGGTGGAAAGCTTATTTTCTAAGAACCAGGTTCTGCAGGCTTTCCTAAAGACCCTGCAGGATTTACATTCCCATTCCCACCCAAGTGGGCAAGGGGGAAAATGGGGAAAGATTCCTAACACACCAAGCAACACAGCTGATCCACTGTGAACCGATATAGACTAGTAACAGATTATTTCTCCCTGGAGCAAGGTGAGAATCAGGGAAGAACTGAGATTCACAATTCCTAACCCTGAACTGTACCTGAGGCAGTGCAGCTACATACTAGTCCTTAATCAGGGCAGACTGTACATTTACAATTGAGCCCATATTCAAAAATCACAATCCTGAGTTACTGCGTTTTTATACTTTACAAGTTCACCTGCTTCCCAGGGTCTTGGTCACATAGCTTACTGGAGTCCTTCTCCTTTAAGAGTCACATGGCAGTGAGAAACCCAGATTTAAAATGGATTAATTGTTTCAATGAGAATAGCCATGAAGATATGCTATGAAAAGTTCTGTTAAAAAGCGTGTGACTAAAACTTGGGCAGATCAATAGTTTCAGTGAAAGGTGAAAAACATTACTCCATGATGGTGCAATTTACTTTATAATTCTTGGGGGGAGGAGAGGCGACATTTTTCAAATGCACAAATGCACACATCAGAGTTAGCTACCTCACTCCTTAGATACGTTTGAAAAATCATACCCTGTCTTGCCAATATATTCATGTGAGTGGGGTTTTTTAACATTATTAGTGTAAGAAGGCTGCTATGCCATGGCTGCTGTGACTCAGAGGACTGAAATCAAGGGAAACATGGAGCTTACACAGCCTGTTCAGAAGGAATTCACTAAAAGATTCACTGCAGTGAGAAGGAAAGACTCGACACCAATTTGCAGGATAACCGAGGAGGCAAAAAGCTGCTTTTCTGAGTTCACCTGCCTCTTTTATTATCTAAAATTACACATGCGCAATTGCACAGCACAAATCAAGATTCTTTACAAAAATCTTCCATCACGAGCTCAACAGCATAGCGAGTTGCAAAAACAGCCCCAGCTGCAGACACGGCAGTCCTGTGAGAAACTGCAAGGGGGGGAAGTTACAAAACACCGCCAGATGCAAACGGGGCCGTCTGTGTGAAAGTACAGAGGAGGATGGAGGAAAGCCAAGTTCCTGTGATAAGAAACCAGGTGTGCCCAGCTTGCAGACAAGAACAAGATGCCTCAATAATAAGGTATCCAGGCCTGTGGGCCCGAGGTCATTCCTACAGCAGTGGTGCCCATTTGCTATATCCAAATAAAAAACAACAGCAGAGGTGTTAAGCCATTAACCAAGAGCGTAGGAGTGTGGGCCTTGCTGCACTTCTAGGCATAACTAACAGTACAAAACAAAGTCTGGGAACCAAAGTCGGCCTGGCGTTGGCAAAATAGCAACACACTAGGAATATCGGCTAACCAAATAATCACATTCCTGATCTGAGAGGATGGTACAAAACCACACAGATCTCTCAAGTAAATGCATTCCTAAAGGATGGTACAAGAAAACACCGATCCCTCATAAAGAGGGGATGAGAAGATAATGGATAAGGATGTTTTGTTCAACCAGCAAGTACAAGGATAAGGGTGAGTAATAGGTAACTTGTTTGTATCAATATATAAAAGAAGAAGTCAAAGGAGGGGCATCTTTGTGCTCATGTAGGGGACAGCATCCTGGTGTGCTGACTCAATTGGTGGTACCTTGTTGCAGGCATACCATGTTACTGTACCTGTAGCTCCTATGGTGCACTAGGACCATGCTTTGCCAACAATAAACCTGGCTGAGTGCCTTAACTACTGAACAGAGCCTGTGGTCTTCCTTATGAATAACATCGAGATCTGGGGCATTAACATGCTGCACTTTCTGCTACCCAAGAACAGTGACACTAGCAGCATTAACGATGCTGCAGCATTAGCCACACTCCTCAGCACTAGCAATAAGGGGAAACTGCTTTGCAGCTTTCATGTAATGTCCATTGGGGTGCCTACCATGCAGTTCATCAAAGGTAAGCAGTCAAATTCTGAAACTGACCTAGTCATTCTAATACATCTAATGAGAGGCAAAAATCAGCAGGCCAAATTATCAGCAACTGCTAACCTTCACACAGCACGTCTGGGGCATGGGTGTGTGAAAAGTGGTTTACATTTGTGCTGCCTTGTTCCTGTTGCTGATCCCCTACACTGCATATGAGCAGCCTGAAACTGAACAGATTCAGTAATATTTAGGATGGATTACTTTTACTTTGCAAATATTATGGATTTTCATTAATGTTTACAATTTTGCCATAAAATTATCGCATTACATTGCAAAGCGAAATGCACCTTTATCACTATACATAACTAATGCTGGGCCACATTCTTCTCTTTAATTAGTTTCAATGTAGTCATGCTAGTGATGAATTCACACCATTATGTTCTATATATTAAACATACATCGTTCTATGTCTGGGATCACTTTCAGCATTTATCTAGAAAAACTGCCAGTTTAACAAGGAACTCCGTGTTCAGCCAAAAAAAGTACATATACTTTCTAGTGGACTTCTTTCTGAATGGATGCTTTCCTACATTTCCACATGAAGTTCAGTGGACAGAAGTTACCAAGTAGTAAATATCATTCTGGAATAATGGTATTTAAATAATAACTGTGTATCTATATACAAGTGATTAAACTTCATATGTAACCATTAGTCTGATGTTTTTTCCTTAAACTGGAATTTCAATCCTAAAAGGAGGCATGCACAATATTAAGCACAACATCACGAAAACTAGTGGCCTTGGAATTCTCTCCATCAGAAACCTAGAAAATCCCACAGATAATCCTTTAAAATGGATCACAGTTATGCAACCCGTAATAGTGGACAGTGCTACAGTCAAGCATTAGAGAGATAAGGGTTGTGTGAGAATGAGATAAGAAATGCCTCTGGGGTACTGCCCCACAAATCATAATGCTTTGAATAACCCAAGGAATGTATACTCACAGTTATACTCAAAAGTATCATAATAGCATTAAACATAAGGTCCTCATAAGAAAAAATATATAATAAAGTAGTTTAAAAAGAACACACTAACAGCAATTACTTTGTCTCCACAAAAGAAAAATAAATGCCATATTATATTTTTATTGATGTAATCACAAAATGCATGATGAAAAGAGTAAGAAAAGTCCTTAATTCATTTTATGTCAGAACTGCCTCACATTATTACACTTTTATAGCTGGCCATTTAAATTTTTATTTGCTTCTCTTTACTGTGCAGCACTGTAGTTAAAAATAGCCATATTGCCTGCCACTGCAGTGCATCGTGGGCCATCCTTCTAAGTAAATGAATTCAGTGAGAGAAGGATATGGCCTCTGGTTCAGAGATTAAATGCTTTTTCAGCTGATTGGCTACCGTCTACATTTTAGCAATTAGAATTATTGAGTGCCATTTGAAACATTTAGCACATCACTACACGCAAAAATCCTGCAAATCAATGCCAATTACCTTGTCACAATACCATATCCAGACACACTTCCTGAAACAAACATTGAGCCAAATACTGATGTCCCTACTCACTTTACCTAAATAAATACTTTGAAAAAACTCCTATTGGAATCAATGAGAAGTTGTCTGAATGTATACTAAATAAAAAACACAGAACTACATCAGCTCCCCCCTCATCCTCCTTTCCATGCGTAGAGGTTATCCAAAACATTTGGATCAGCCTTTCTTTTGGCACAGGAATCTGCTCTTAGGTTATGGGATAGGAGTATTAGACATATGTCCCAGAACCCATCATACAAGAATCCAATGAAAAGTTAATACACATTGGAGATCCTACAGATCCACTTTCTCCTTCTCTAAAATGAGCCCTGCTATTTCTTCCCCATTGTCCTTCTTAGTCATTATGTGTGTGTGGATACTGATATGGCCATGCTTGGCACTTTCTCATTGTGTATGTTGCTACATTGCTGATGACCACAGTGTTGAATGTAGCAAAAAGTATTAAAGCATACTCTTACTGCTTCATTGTATGCAATATGTGCACATGGGGGAATCATACGGGAATTATCGAAGATAAGAAATAAACATGATCATTTCAGCCAACAGCTTTTGGGTAAACAATGTATTGTGATGAACAATAAAGAGATTTTCATAACAGCTTTATATACTGCTGTGTATTTTACAACTAGCAAGAGGTCACCATTATCAGTTATAAAAACTGTTATCCTTTATGTAGACAGTACATTCATAGGACAGCACTGGTCAAATTTTGCTCTCCATAAACCAATCACCCCCTTTCTTGTAAATAGCTGAGATTTTCAGGGACATATAAATGGCAGCCTGTAAAAAGCTCCCATCTACTGAATAGAAAGACATTTAGGACCTGATCCACAGCCCATTAAAGTCAATGGTAACACTCTCATTGACTTCGGTGAGTGACTTCCCATCCTTGGTGGACCCCATTATTTACCACTTTCCATTGTAAAAACTGACCATTTATTCCAATCCTTTGTTTCCTATTAAGCCATGCAGTTTATTACCTTGACAAGAGGAGCTCCTGGCAGGGATTATATCTGACCGTCCCAAACAAACATCTTGAAAGAAGCCTGATGGTCGTTCAACCAACTCTCTTCTAGCAGAATTTTCCCTTTTTCTAGTGCAAGGAGATTTGTTGTGTAGGGAAGTTTGAATTAAACCTTGCTGCCCTAGTTTCAGTGAAACCTAGTTCCTTTAGACTTCTAAAGGAGGGAGGGATAGCTCAGTGGTTTGAGCATTGACCTGCTAAACCCAGGGTTGTGAATTCAATCTTTGAGGGGGCCATTTGGGGATTGGTCCTGCTTTGAGCAGGGGGTTGGACTAGACTAGATGATCTCATGAGGTCCTTTCCAACCTTAATAATCTATTATTCTCAGACATACTAACCAATACCTTGATCCCTTTAGGGTGTTCTGATAAGTTAACAATAAGAAAATCTAGTTTAATTCTTCTTTCTTGCTTGCTCTCCAGAGGATATATTTCTGCGATGATTCCTAATTCAAATAACTGTTTATATGAGATCAATCAAACTAGAGAGAGTAAATTGAATGAATAAGTGTATCTCCAGAGGTGTTTAAGTGCTATTCATTATTTTTTTAAATATACAAAAGTATTCTGGTAGAGTTAGATATATATTGTCAACAGAAACCAAGATGAAAATGTCTCTTTTACAAAATCGTTATTGGCTTCTGATACTGAAAACACTCAAGGTTAACTTTACACACATGAGTCAAATTAATCACGAGTAGAAGTATTTGCAGGATTGTGGCTGTTATCTGAGCCTCCGATTTTAACATGTCCAGGAATGGAGAGAGCTATTATACAGTGTGTTCTTTATAATTTTATGAAAATTATGGCAAGTCCCAGCAGCATCTCACAGTATAGCAATAGTAAAACAGTAATGTTGGAGGAATTGCAATACATAGATTTTAAAATTACAGTAGATTACAATCTGCAAATTAAGGGCTCAGTCATGCAACCTTTAAGTGGAGCCCAAGTATAATCTTGCATTCCTTGCACACTCAATATTCCCACTGACTTCAAAGGGACATCTGGGAATGCTTGGAAAGCGAGGTCAGGCTTCTGATGTTGGTTGAGGATTTAGCCAGTAGAGTTTTTGTACTGATTGGAAGCACTAAACTCTAATTTGTAGAATATGATTCACTGATTACCCAGTGTCATTACACATAACAAATTATAGCCCTGCATTTGCAGGGATATATATCTTGGCCATAAAATTGTGGCAGGCTAAGATTTGTCATACAAGGTCTTGGCATGGAAGCATTTTTTTTTATAACCTAAATTTTACTGTGCATAGAGCACATTCCTCAGAAAACAGATCAGAATTATTGACATGAAGCAATTTTTAAGAGACAAACAATGGCCTTTTTAAAGATAAAATTTCTAAATTATTTATTATAGCTCTGGGCTGAGGGGCATATGATGTATTTTAAAAAAATAAATCTGTAGTATTTTGACTCCACTAAAGTTTGTGTCCCTTTAAGAAAGGGATGCAAAACAAGAGCCAAGGAAATTAAGCCCAAAAGTTATGTTTAAGCAAAATTAACATTGTGACGCAAACTGATAAAAGCCAGGAAAATGAAAGATAAAGTTGACACTTTATTTATAGCATTCACAAGTTTGCCTTTTTCCCTTGACATGAGTTAAGGACAGAGTTCCAGCTTTGATTTTCAGTGTCCTGTCTTTTGTCCACTTATGTCACAACCTTTATATTGTTTAAATATGTTTCCTGTGTATCTAATTGTATAGCACACTTTTTCCCCACGAAATCAGGCTCTTTTTTAAGCAATTATAAAATACAACTGTATGTGATTAAGTTACCAGAGTACCATATCCGGCCTCTACTATCAGGTTTTCACTCAAGGAAAATAAAAGATTAGTTGAAAGTCCAAATGTGCTTGTAACTGAATAATAAAAATCATCCTTTTCTACTGTTAAAGATACTTCATTTTTAAGGCTAATCAGCACCTGATTAATGGAAAAAATTTGTAGATAAGATTAGCAAAATGGAGGTATTAACTTTCTTTGATGGCAATTATTATTTACTGCATATATACCTGCCCATCTTTCATTCATTTTATTTTTGTGGGGCAGGTAACAAGACCATAGTAACTATATCCATGAAATACCTTATATAAGCATTGGATTACTTTTATAATTAAGATGCTACTTTCCAAGAATAGTGTTACTGTTGTACTATTTCAAATGAAATGGATAATATACATGACAATGTATGAAGTGTGCTTATAAACAACATTAACAGTTTTAAAGCTCTGTAAATAACACAAGAACATTTACAACATATCCCATCCTCTTCTCAAAAGGACAAGAGAGACAAAATTTAATTTCTGGCAAACAAATATTTTACTAGCTTAATTTACTTATTATACTATTCCAAAAGCTACTTGTGTTGAGTTTCCTTGTAGATATTGTAGACACAGAGGAGATGATAATTTAAAAGAAAGGATATAGCTTTACATTTAAAATTGGATGGGATGCGTATAAAGATAGTAATAAAGACCTTGAGACAGCTCCTTGTTCAGTTTATGGGGAGGGCAGAATCTTCATTTAGTGACAAAGCATTTCTCAGTGTTAAAAATAGTGTCATTTATTAACATCACATATATTATGGAGATAAACCACTATAATTAGATTCTTTATTTCTAATGCAATAGTCAGGAAACTACATCTTAGCCAGAGAGCCACTTCTGCAAGCCAATAGCATTGCAAATAAGAAACTAGTATTAGTCATTTGTGAATATGTGTTTAAAGGGTCAAATTATATTCTTGGTGCAATTCCACTAAATTCACTGAAGTTACATCCAGGATTAATTTGACCCAATAGGCCAGATCCACTGCTGGTGTAAATCTCCTTCACTTCAGCTGAGGATCTGACACTGTACGCCCTAAAGTTAAAGACTGTCTCCTGAGAAGAATGACTACAAATGTAAAGTTGAATAGCTTAAAAAATAAATAAATAAAAAATAAAAAGCAGCAGACGTGGCTTGATAACACTAAATATTTTTCCTAACATTCATTTTTTCCCCTATTGTCTCTGCTTTTCTCTCTCCAGTGCTCCAAACAAACACTTTAAAAATTATAATATTTTCAAAATATCAAACATATGATAGAATAATATACCTCCTAAGAAAAGATACTTTTCCAGACCCAAAGCAAACTCACTCCCATCAAGCCCCTGCCAAACCCAATCAATGCACTCAACAATTGATTGTAAAGGGAGGTGTTTCACACACTATGAACTAAAGATCCAAGCTCTGGTGAACCAAGGGTAGAAGTATATTCTGGAGCCAATGACTACTCTCTCTGAGCATCCTGTCCCATTATTAAAATGTATATACTGTATTATTTAAATGGGGCCAGATCCTCAGATGGTATAAATTGGAGTAGCTCCAGTGAACTCAATACAGCTACACCAATTTATACCAGTTGAATATCTGGTCCAGTAAAATAACACATAGTTCTAGTTTAGTTATCTCTAGACTGATTTGTATGGCATTTTGTAACCAAATTCACAGTAAAAACTGTGGACTATGGAACAATAGCAATATTAAGTGGCTAAATGTCTATTCCTTCTAGATCTGCTTCAAATGGCAGAAATAAATCACTATCAGAGAGAGTAGGAAAGCTAAGTATACATTTTTCAATTGAAACTAACATTTTCCCAGAACCATGACCACCAAGGAAGGAAACAACGGCCATTTACCCATGTGAAGATGTACTTTACTGAAATGTTTATGTTTTGTTGGCAATTGTACTGATGCTGTATTAGTACAGTGTTCAGCTTTTTTTTTTTTTTGGAAGGGGAGAAAGTGGTGAAGGACTTCTATGGGGCTTGAATTTGGGAACTTGAAAAAATATTACTTGACCCACTATAATATGTTGTGAGACAAAGACCTGGGTCCTAAATTTGTGGATGCAAAAGGAAGGTCAAAATAGAATAGCGTCAGCTTGTGGAACTCCCTATCTGAGGAGGTTGTGAAGGCTAGGACTATAAGAGCGTTTAAAAGAGAACTGGATAAATTCATGGTGGTTAAGTCCATAAATGGCTATTAGCCAGGATGGGTAAGGAATGGTGTCCCTAGCCTCTGTTTGTCTGAGCATGGAAACGGATGGTAGGAGAGAGAACACTTGATCATTGCCTGTTAGGTTCACTCCCTCTGGGGCACCTGGCATTGGCCACTGTCGGTAGACAGATACAGGGCTAGATGGACCTTTGGTTTGACCCAGTATGGCCATTCTTATGTTCTTATGTTATGTCCCATCCCTCAAAGAGAAGAGCCCAAAGGCTATCCACATTTCCTTTGAGCACCTGTTTTAAAACCTATAATCTGCAGTGCCTATTCATGTGAAACATACTTTCTTATGTCTGTAATATAATTACCTTGGTTATGATTAAAATTTACACTTATGACACAATAGTTAAGTAATTTATATAACTCTGCTTATTCTCCTTACCTTGATAGGCCATTTTTGAAAAACTCTGATCTCTTTCCATTTTTGCAAATTTTGCATATTGTAGTAGTAGGATTTTATGTTTTTATTTTGTATTCTTTAGAATGAAAGATAAACAATAATAGTGTAGCATGCATTAAATGTATTGGTGTATGATTTGACCATATTCTGCCAGCCACGCTTTCTGAAAGCAGAAAGAATGGCCTAGTGTGCCATTGGTAGAGATGCATCAGCCAAGATTTGGTGTCCGAATCTGATTTCAAGGCAGTAACGGACCTTTTATAGTCACCACTATGTTGTAGGTTTAGCGTTTTAAAATAAGTAAAAGAGGGCAATGACTGTTTTCTCTTGCAATGCAATTTCATGTTCCTGTTCAGATGCCCTGTATAAATCAATCCTGATTTGTGTGTGAAAGAGGAATGTGTGTGTTAGAAGATAAGTGTGAAGCCCATCACCAGACTAGATGTTCTAGGGAGGAATGAAGGACGGACATGAAGGCACCAGGAGATTGCAACACGCCCCTATTGAGATGTCAGAGGAGGGTAGATTGACAACTCAAAAAATGAGACAAGCACCTATCAATGGGGACAAGATAGCTGTAGTCAAAACCAGCATGGGATAACTCCCTGAAAAACTGAAGAACAATTTAAGAAAACAAGCACTTGTCAAACGACAATTGATTACAGCAGGATGGTGCAAAACTCATTGGCTCCATTGAAGGAAAATCACTATATAAACAGGGTGTTTTGACGTGAAAGTTTGGATTCATCCTGCCAAGACTTCCCTGGAGCATCATATTGCAACCAACGGAACCTGGCTCCTCTCTACCCATGATCAACCTAGCTGACCACTAGATTGATCCGGACTCTGGAGTGGTAACTATAACATCGACTGGCGGGACTGTGTGTATGTGTGTCTGTATGTTTGTGCGCACACGCGCGCTCTTGTTGTATCTCCAACAAACACAACGTATTGTCTTTTCCCCTGAAAAAGATCCTGTGTGCTTTTTATATGCATAACAATATGCAGCAAGAATTTTTTTGGCAATACTTATATACTTCCTTCTCCTCGACAGCTTTTTATGAACTCTATCTGGACAGAGTAAAGGCTTCTGCGTTGAACAGTATATCCAATCCCCACGTGACATATTCCTAAACCCATTGTTTGTCATAACTTTTTAACAAAATGATTTTAACAAGGAAATTGAGGTCTCAGCAATATATGGATAATTAACATAGCAGATGTTTTGTCAGTCTTGACTTGAATAGTATTTTTGTTTGAAAACACCAACAAAAAATGGTACACTTTTTAAAAATAGTTTAACCTTGGTAATGGCCTGTTCCTGGTTTTGGATAAAAAAAAAATCAGCTATCTCTGTAATATAATATGGCTTTTTTCCAAAGCATTTAGATTCAAAATGTATCAATATTTTCCATGATTTATTGTGTACTTTAGTTAAAGAGGCAAGACAGTAACCTCAGGTAAACCACACATAGTAAGCAAGTTTTAGAGTCTTTTTACTGCCTCCTACTAATGGTAGGGAATACTGGCACTCTATCTCCACTAGACTACCTCTGCTATGTGGTACATCTGTTTAGCATTTTATTACAAAGGAAATATCCTGCCAAAACAATGATAAACTTGGATTGTCTATTTCCTTAGATTATTGCTCCCTAAGTATTTTAACATCTGACGAGCCAAAAAAATAGACAAATATTTTAATTTTGTACAATGTCCATGAACTTCTGCAAAATTATAATCATAAGTACAACCATAGTAATCTGCAAATACAAAAATAGATTCCAGAAATAATTAATTTTGTTATTTTTGTATGGAAAAACATCTACATTTTAATGTTTTCATCATGTCTACAAAGCAATCATTTGTAGGGAATTCTTAATCTGGGACATCCATATTAAGTTAATTTTAAAAGGGTTAAGTTTCAAGAGTCTAAGATTTTATATAAATTTGGATGTCTTTTGTAACTGTTTTATAAGCACCTGGTAATTTCACCAGCAGTTTTTCTACAATAAAAGCTTCATGATACATTTGATTCAGTGTTCTCTAGCAGTCTGCTCCTATTTATTTACTTTTCACTTGTGCCATTCTAATCTAATCCTACCAAGTCTACTTATGATCATCCTTCAAGCACTGATATTGGAGGCAGTAAATAAATATTAACTAGGTGTTTTGGGAGGCATATATTTAAAATGGTGTAGGTCAACTATAATTATTGAAAATATGAATGATTTCCTTTCTTTTTATAAGCAATCATTAGCCTAATATTAAGCAGAATAGTAGCTTACATGGGTGAAACTAGGCAACTTTTTAATAGCACACAGCAACATGTAAAGGCCAGTTTGTCCTTTACCCTGAGGCTTGTGCTCTCATTTACACTAGTGCTAACTGGGTATAGATAACCACCATTCTGATTTAGTAATATTTTACACACACTTTGTATTGGGGTTAGTAATGACACAAGATGTAATGCAATGGAAATCTGGCCCTAGGAAAAGATATGAATATACCACATCCTATTAGATCACAGAGATTATTTAGCAGAGACAGAAAGCAATGCTTTAATCTGGAATTTGGCCAGGACAGTGTTGAGCACTTCATCTCTTATGAAAGTTGCAGGGGATCCTTAAGTGACACAAATGGCCCTTTAGGTCTATACCTCATCTGAAAACCACAGCTTACGCAGCCCAGAAGTTTTCACAGAGCTTCAGTCTGAGGGTCAAAAGCTGCCCTGATGTACTTACGAAATACTAACACAGGCTTCTTCTCAGGTATAGGCAGGATTCCCCAACTTTAGGTTTTTGGGTTTGGGGCATTTTAGGTCCATCCTTTCCTGCCCAAAAGTGACTTAATTTTGTGTCTCAATTACATTTTAGCTTAGATAATTTATTGATGCAGTTACCTTAAAATACCTTAGCCAATGGGCATGTTACAGATATGCAAATATCAAACTGTATATTACATTTTTACTTTCCCCTGCCAAGCATAAATTTCTGCTCCATGTCACAGTAGATGGTGTAGCTAAAATGACTCAAAATTTAGTATTTGCTTCTTATTATTGTACTATTTTACATTAGAGTGTAAAGAAGAAATTGTTACAATACATCCCACACCAATGTGAGCCTCATTTCTGGCATTAACTCAGTGAAGGGAGCATCATATTCTTATATGCTAATTTTGTATCTGGCAAAAGCAGTTTCTGTCATAAATTTTCATACAGACACCATAGCTATCTCCTCAATGACTCATTTTATCTCTGTGAAGCAAAAACTCTACTCTTTTCAGTAAGTAATGGCTATTTCCCCTCTCTATTAGTAAGACTAGCTTGTGATCTCACACAGCATATTACTTACATTTGTGTGACATTTATTAGCAATTCAAGAGAGTTTTTAGTCCTTCATTGGTCTTTGCTACATACCAGATCACAATTTCTATATTATTCTTTATCCCAGTTTTCTAAAATAATCTGAAGCAATTCCCATACCTTTGCCTATAAAAAATGTTTTACCATTTACTTGTTTATGTACATGAAACAATTTCTTCTTAGTCTGTATTTCTGTCCTTAATGTCTGCTCAGGGAACATTTGCACTACAGGTGGGAGCTTGTGTCCCAGCACAGGTATAGATGCTTGCTAGCTCTACTTGAACTGGCATGCAAAAAAATAGCAGTGTAGCCAGAGGTAGCGTGGGCAATACAGCAGCAAAGGCTAGCCAGGTCTGTACTCAGGTGGCTAGCCCAAACTGCTGCCCATGCCACCCCTGGCTATACTGCTATTTTTAGCATGCTAGCTCAAGCGGAGCTAGTGAGTGCCTGTCTACACATTCTCAGAAACATGCTGTCATTTGCAATGTGGGGATATCCTCAGTGTCTCTGTCATAAACAGATAAAAAAAGTTAATAGCACAGAAGTACTTTATATCTCTTTGACTGTAAAGGGTTAACAAGTTCAGTAAGCCTGGCTGTCACCTGACCAGAGGACCAATCAGGAGACAGGATACTTTCAAATCTTGAGGGAGGGAAGTTTCTGTGTGCGCTGGTTTAGTGGCGTTCTCCTTCGTCCTAGTTCTGTTTCTGGGGGCTTAGGAGGGACCAATGTGCAACCAGGTTTCTCTTCCAGTCTCCCTGAAACAGGTTCTTATAGTATTCCAAATAGTAGATACTAGGTAGATGGCAGTTAGGTTTATGTTTTGTTTTCTTTATGTTGCAAATGTGCATTTGCCTGGAAGGAGTTTTAACTTGTATTGGCTGTAAAGGAGTTCAAAATTGTGTATTTTTGCTGAAAGATTTTATTTTGTAACTTGAATACTAGGCTGGGATGGTTTCCCAGTGTCTATAACTTTGAAAAACCCTGTACCCTATTCCATCTTAATTTAACAAAGATAATTTTTACTTTTTCTTATCTTTAATTAAAGTTTTTTCTTGTTAAAACCGATGTTTTTGTATTACTTTGGTGGTGAGACCCCAGGGGAACGGTTCCTGATTCACCAAGGGACTGGTGGGGAGATAAGGAGTGAAGGTAGGGAGAGAAAGGCCTATAACTCTCTTCTGTGCCAGGATTACTTTCTCCTTTCTCCCAGGAAAGAAGTGCTGGGCAGGTAGGAGAGATGGAAGGAAAGTCGGGGAAAGGTGATTGTCCTCTCTTGCGTTCTCTGGATTCAAGGAGTTTAGAATCACATGTTTTGAATCTTCCAGTGGGAGACTCCAGGAGGAGAGAGCATGGGAGATGGCAGACAGTGGGGGGAAAAGGGTTTTACTTTCCCTGTGTTACAGATCCAGAGGGTCTGGGTCTTGGGGTTCCCCGGGCAAGGTTTTGGGGGGACCAGAGTGTACCAGGCACTGGAATTCCTGGTTGGTGGCAGCGCTACAGGTCCTAAGCTGATAATCAAGCTTAGGGGAATTCATCCCTTGGACGCTAAGGTTCAGAGTGGGGAATTGTACCATGACAGTTTCACAACAATCTCTTTGCTATTTCAGTACATATTGATCTTTGCCTATAGTGCAATGCTACTCAGTTGTGTTCCTTGGCTCACTATCTCCTTCTACCAACTCCAACTCCACACAGGGCCAGTGCTTCCATTTAGGCGACCTAGGTGGTCGTCTAGGGTGCCAGGATTTGGGAGGGCGACAATTCTGCGGCGGGTCCTTCACTCGCTCCAGGACCTGCCGCCGAAGTGCCCCAAAGACCGGGAGCACGGAAGGACCCCCCGCCGCAGAATTGCCGCCAACGACCAGGAGCGCGGAAGGACCCCCGCCTAGGGGGCCAAAAACCCTGGCGCCACTCCTGACTCCACATCCGGCTTCCCTAGAAGCTTGTTTCTAGCTAATATTTTTCTTGCCTCATTGACAATGAACCTCTTGTAAAGCATCATACTTTCTGCATAGCCAGCAGGTCTACATGATCAAATGATACTTGCACAGAAGAAGGGTTTTTTTTGGCATCAAAAGCATCATCTTTGAGTCCTAGCTTGTTTGTTAGATGTTGCACAGGTTTGCTGGAATGCTTTTCACTAATCTGGGGCTTGGCTGAGGGGATACTTTCTTTATTAGACCAAATGCTAAAGCAGTGCTCTGCTGCCAAATTTGCAACTATTAGTAGAGATGGTCAGAAAAACATTGATAAAACATTTTTTTCCATCTGAATTTGTTGATTTGTCAGAGTTGAAATGTTTCATGGAGACACTTCAATTTCTGGAAAATTCTGCCAGAAAGCAGGGAGTATTCCAGTAGAACTCTGCTGGGCCACTGAATACCTGCCAGCTCTCCAGGTGGGCACAGGAAGTCAAGAGCGTGGAAGAACTGGGTGTCCTGACTCCCAAGCTCTCACTCTCATTGCTCCTCACTAGTTCAGGCTCCCTTGTAAAGCAAACTGCCCTAAAGCCGGGGTTCACAGTACAGCTGGGCAGAGAACAGTAATTTCCTTTTGTGAAGAATTTTGAATTTTGGGGGTTTTGTTTCAAAACAGAATGAAACCAAGTTTTAGAAAATCTTGAAATGCTCTGCAAACCAGAAATACTGTTCTCATCGCAGTTCTAACCATTCATTTGATGTTTGTGTAGATCTAGATCAACACATTACTCAGGCCTCAAATCCAAATTAGATTCAGAAATCCTGAGTAGCCCTTCATTCACCTCAACATCTCAAGAAACCTCTAGCTTCTGGCTCCTGCTCCCTAACCCTAGAGAGGCTTTAACACCATTTGTTTAGAAGACCCTTTACAGCGGTCATACCTGAGACACCATAAAAAACTCGGACAGAGCTCCTCTCACTACCTGTGACTATAAATCCATGCAGCCCTACAAACTCTGTCTCCCCACTCAACCATATCCATACAAATTGCTAAAACTGTATATCATAATCTTCATTATGTTGGTCCAATGCCCACCGAAGTCAATGGGAGCCGTTACGGGGTTATTTTCAATATCACTGATAGACCATAATACTGATTTTGATTAATGAAAAAAAAAAACCTACTACTAAAAAGATTAAAAAGAAAAGATATTTCCTTAGGAACTAGAATACTCTGCTCAAGTTTCAATCTTTTTACAGAAAACATTATTTTGCTGATATTTATACCTGTGACCTTGCTTCAATCAAAAATATGAATAGCAATCTTCAGCAACACCTTCAACATATAATACACTTGTGTATATCTACATACTATCTACACGGCATACACACTTAATATGGATACTTAGGTGCTGTATAAATACACACACACATAGTCTTATTTATATTGTAGTTATGCTATAGCAGCTTTAGAAAATTCAACCTGCCTATTTGCTAGGAACAAAATATTTTTAAGGGCTTTTTCCCTTGTTGGTATTAATCATCTAAAGAGCAGGCAAGTAGATATTTTTGCCACGGCTGGTAAATTTTCATGATAATTATGCAAGGCTGTATTATATGGTAATATTAAAACAATTTACAGTAAATCAATTTTCTGCTATTCTCGTTAGATTACAGCAGGGTGGAACTACATATTTTTGTCATATGCATTTATTGAAATATCAGATCTCTAAGTTCTTTTTTACATGCCACAGACTTTGCTATTGTTATATATTAACAGTTGTGTGACAAAAAGGGAATTTGCCTTGAATAAAAACCATGTGTTAGTGCTTAGGGGAGCAGAAGCTGATAATGACAAACCACGTAAGGGTAAGAATGAATAACCAATACTATGTTTTTTGGTTAGAGCACTGAAATTGGTTAACTCCTTGGGCATTTCTGCTCTTGTAAATATTAGCAAGGTTTTTATGCTAGTGTTGTTGCTGTGGGTTCATCAAGTATTCATGATGTTCTCTGATGTAGTGTACTGACATTGTGTTCAGGGACTGGGTAAAAATCCTTTTGTGCAGCTAACAATACAGGCGGATGACTTTTGCTCCACATTTAATTTCTGTTCCTACAAGCTTTTCCAAACACAATTGACATTTCTACAGTAGAAATGCTATTTTAATTAGTTTCACTGTTTGATAAATGATAACATGGGCTGTAGTCACATATGAGAAAGCTTATAGGTTGTACCAAAACTGAAAAAAAATGTAGATTTATACAAGGATGTAGAGTATCAAACAATATATCATGAAAATGTATCCTTTGAATGACATTTGGAGTCTGGGACTCAAGCCAGGAAGTAAAAGCATTTAGGTTATATAGTTTCAAGATCAAAAGATCAAATCTTTTTTATAATCTATCACACAAAAGTCATTTGATTTATAGTAAGTTTTCTTTCCTACTTGCAACCTTCCAGAGGAAGAATATGAGGTAGGAAGACAATGAAAGTACAGTAAAAGCTGTGTTATCTGGCACTTTACCAACCGAAATCTCTAGAAGCCAGCATTTTGGGAGGGGGTACAGGCTCTGGGAGTTGGGTCACGAGAAGGGTTTCAGGGTGCCAGATCCAGGCAGCACTCACCTTGGACGGATCCCCACAAGCAGTGACATGTCCTTGCTGCTCCTAGGCAGAAGAACGGCCACGGGGGCTCTGTGAGCTGCCCTCGCCCTGCCCCAAGCGCTGGCTCTGCAGCTCCCAATGGGAGCTGCATGGGGCAGTGCCTGCAGGTAGGCAGTGCACAGAGACGCCTGGCTATGCCTCCACCTAGGAGCATCAGGCACATTGCCACTTGTGAGAGCAGCCTGAAGTGAGCGCTGCCCCAATCCGGCAAAACCTCACCTGTTCCCCAGTCCCCTGACCCCTGCTCCCTCCCATATCAAAACTTCCTCCCAGAGCCTGTGTCCCGCATCCCCTGGCCCCTCTCTCTTAGTTAACTGGAATTTTTGACTGACCGGCACCACAAATTCCTACAACATGCCGGATAATAAAGCTTTTACTGTATTTTGAAAAATATATAAGATGCACATTGGGGATATCAGGATGTTTTGTATTGTTGACTTTTTAGAATTATTTTATATAGTCTAAATCACTTTGGTTCGACGGTTGTATGAATCAGACACTCTCTGTAGGATCTTATAAGGATTTTATTAATTACAGTCATATCAGGATAAAATATCAATGTAAGTATCATTGCACCTGTCCTGCAAAGGTGCATGTGCTAACTGGGGATAGTTGGAGTGTGCAGGGCTTCAACCTCACCCTTCCTCTACCCACACTGCCCTTGACACACACTCTGAACCAGGGCTGGGAGCAGAATGGAACTGACTCTACACCAGCTTACAGCTGCCCCATATTGATAAAATTGTTAGCTGGCTAGATCCAGCTGCTTTCCAGCACTAGGTACTCACCAGAATGGCACAAAGGGGCTGGGAGACAAGTTAAAATCTGTTCCTAAAACTTCAAACTTGGTGTGTTTTTAGTACTTAGTGAGGAGAAGTTAACTTTCCTAAACTGAGGGAGGAGGGAAGTTGTTTAGTAATTTTAAAGGTAGAAAGGTAAGATTATGAGTTAGTATCTTCCCAATGTGCAGCTGTTCTGAGCTTGTTTAGCATTGTAATGGCCCATGAGCCATAGTCTCTTGATGGCCAATGTGATTTTAGTAATCAAACAGGACTGCAAATGGATCAGGAAAAAAAAATCAACTTGAAGCTGGGAATTGGTTAGGGAGAAAGAGCTGTAAATCATTACCAAATCATAACAGTAGCATTTTACATTCGCTATGCACACATATAAATGATTACACAAGGTGCAAGGGGAATCTCACTGCCATGTACAAAAATGTACCCTTGTGCAAAGTGGGCATAATATGGCAATATTCTTGTTAGGCAGTATTTTACATCTACTTGACACAAGTGTAAATTTTGACACACAGCGCATGACAGTGGAGAATCAGACCCAATATGTTTAACTTTAAAACAAAATGAACAAGCAAGGATGTAGGTAGCAGGGCCATATGTCCATCATTCCCCAAATCACTCCTCTTATAAAGGACAGCCCTTTCCCCACCCTTTTTCTGTGTGGTTTGAGATTCTCCCTACCCAAATGGGTGTACACTGTGTCTTCTATGTTTGATGTGCTAGGCAATTTCCAACGAGCAATAATAATGACCTGTACTTCTCCACTTTTCTCTCTCTCTTTATATAAGTAATTTTAAAAAAAGAAATACATAGAAGAAATTGATTTAAATCTTGAGGTCACATTGCAGGAGTGGTGATGATCATTGGCTTTTCAAAATTGTATCTGGAATACAATAGCATGATATCATCTTAGTCTGGATTATGGATACAGCTATGTTTTTATTTCTCATATATTGTTGTTCTGTTTCTCATTGAACTTTCCTCCTGCCTCTTTCTTGTTTTAGAGGTCTACACTAGAACAGAGCTCAAAGATAAGAAATACAAACATCAAAGTGTCTTTTCCCATAGCCCGGTGACAAATCAACCCATTCTGTCATCTTGAGCTAAAATTAAAATGATGCCTCCAGCCCATCCCCAAAGAGTATGAGGTACAAATGTTGCCCCTACCGAACATAGGCTGTCAAGGGTACTGGTGTTCAACATGGCAAATAGACAAAACATGCAGTGCATCTGAGAATTCTTCAGACACATTGTCTAAGTCAGGTATCAGCAACCTTGGCCATGTGGCCCATCAAGGAAAGACTCTGGCGGGCTCAGACGATTTACCTGCAGCATCTGCAGGTTCAACCGATAGCAGCTCCCACTGGCCATGGTTTGCTGTTCCAAGCCAATAGGTGCTGCAGGAAGCGGCAGCCAGCACATCTCTTGGCCCGCACTGTTTCCTGCAGCCCCCATTGGCCTGGAACGGCGAACCGTGGCCAGTGGGAGCTGCGTTCAACCGAACCTGCAGACTCTACAGGTAAACAAACTGTCCCGGCCTGCCAATGGCTTTCCCTGATGGGATGCATGTCAAAGATTGCCAGTCCCTGGTCTAAGTGATCAGTGGGACATAATACAACATGGGACTCAATCAAATAAAATCTATAAAGGTTTTATGGAAAATCATCTATGTATCTGTTTTCTCAACCTCTTTTGATCACTGCCTGTAAGTAAAGCCCTGTCCAGATGCAAATTTGTATCCCCATCCAATCCGCAAACATGGTCCACTGATATGAGCAGATTTTCAGGGCTCTAGATATAAAATTTGGATATGCCAATATCCACAGATATAAAGCAGATATCTGCAGATTTGCAGGGCTCTAGCTGTAACCCTTTATTTGGTGTTGCTCTTATCCTTGGCTTATTTGGACCACAAGTAAATACAACCCTGCAATACCCACTTTATGGGTCTCATTGTTTCTAACTCTGTGATTGTGTCACACACCTTTCAATATTTCATTTACTCTTTAAGCCCCAGCTTCAGGAGTCATGAGAATCTGTTACTATATCAATTTTCATTTAAATAAAAAAATAACATTTCTAGCCCTTATGGGTGCATTAACAAAAAAAGCTTAAAACAGCTTAAAAATTTGAAAACTAGAAGGTTAGTAAAAAATAAACCAAAAACATTATTTAAAAAAAACAAACAAAAACAAAAAACCTCATGGTTTCTAAATCAATTGCATGATTGGAGGGTGACGCTGACGCATGATTTTTAAACACTTGGGGTTGACAGAACTAGCATTTACTTATCGTCACATGAGCTGCAAGACCTACCAAAACCAATGGAGGCATATTGTGACTATCGCTGCTGCTGCTGCTGCTGAAACTATTCTCAGTGTCCCTGGAGTGAAAGTATTCTTCATGAATATAATATAGTATTGGTTACGTATAGCTTTAGGGAATCTGAAAGTGAAAGGAAATTAAAAACAGAGTGTCTGAAAGAGACTGAGCAGGATTAAAATTGCTCTGATTTCCGTCTCCACCCTCCAATCTTCCTTTCCTCTCTATACAATAAACACAGATGATCCCACAACAAACTACTATCTGGTGAATAAACATCATTTACAAAATATGAACCACCACTTGTACAGCTATAATAGAGGCCAGCTGATTTACTTAGGGTAGGATGGGAGGAGGAGAGGATAGTTTAAGGAAAAAGTCCACAAACATCACATCTTTCTTCTTTCCATCTTGTTTTTTCATGTTACAGTTTAAACTCTTTTGTTACATAAAACTGGTGTTCTCAGCTGAAGAGACACTGACATCACACAAGTCATTTCAGATCACATTTAAGTTTCAAACAGGCACTATGAGGGGCAAAATTTACCCATATGGATAAGATATATATTCTGCACTCCTTCACCCTGCTAGTCTCCCATTGGCATCAATGGAAGATCTACATTCAGCACAAATTCATATAATATGCAATAATAATCCACATTGTAGATAAAAATAACCACAGCTTGAAACAGAGGATAATTCTGCTCTGTGTTCATGCAAGTGATCTGAACATCACATAGGCTGCCAAAGCCTATAAAAACTGTAGCCATGGGACTCAAAGCAGATATTCTGTTTGCTATTTAAGGATTTGTCTACACAACAGCCAGGAGGGTGGATCTATGTGGATAGACATACACCAGCAGTTCTCAAACTTTTGTACTGGTGACCCCTTTCACACAACAAGCCTCTGGGTGCAACCCCTCCTTTATAAATTACAAACACTTTTCAAATTTTTAACACTACAGTAACTCCTCACTTAACGTTGTAGTTATGTTCCTGAAAAATGCGACTTTAAGTGAAATGATGTTAAGCAAATCCAATTTCCACATAAGAATGAATGTAAATGTGGGGGTTAGGTTCCAGGGAATTAATTTTTTTGCCATACAGTACAGTACGATAGTTGGGAGGTGCCTCCGCCTTACCTTACACAGGCACAGCCCACTGGCACTGCAGATCATGAAGCAGGCAAGGAGAGTGAAGGTGCTGTAGGCTAGGAGCAGGGCTGGCTCCAGGCCCCAGCACGCCAAGCTCCGTGCTTGGGGCAGCATGCTGCAGGGGGCGCTCTGCCAGTTTCCAGGAGGGCGGCAGGTGGCTCCGGTGGACCTCCCGCAGGCTTGCCTGTGGAGGGTCCGCTGGTCCCGCGGCTCAAGTGGAGCATCCACAGGCATGACTGCAGGAGTCCACCGGAGCCACGGGACCAGCAGACCTCCACAGCCACATCTACGGGAGATCCACCGGAGCCGCGAGACCGGCGAGCGGCAGAGCACACCCCATGGCGTGCCACCATGGTTGGGGCGGCGAAATGGCTAGAGCCGGCCCTGGCTAGAAGCAGCACATTGCGCAGCAGCAGTGGCAGCTTCCCCTGCTCTGCAAGCAGCATGGATGTGGGGCTCAACCCTCGGCTCACCCACAACCCCCTTCCCCCAGGCCTTCATCTTTAACCCGCTTCTTCTCCCCTGCACACTTTACTCCACATGCTGTGTCCTTGCTCCTCCCCCTCCCTCCCCTGCCTCCTGCCCACAGCTATCAGCTGGTTTACAGAGTTCAGAAGGCAAGAGGGAGGGGAGAAGAGTAAGGACACAGCACATAGGCGCCTCCTTCCTCCCCTGCCTCCCGAACACAGCAAGCCATCTGATTGCCGTGGGCAGGAGGTGCGGGAGGGAGCCTGCGCCAAGTCCTCGCTCTTCCCTCCTCGTTCCTGCCCATGGCAATCAGCTGGCTTCTGACATTCAGGGGGCAGGAGGGGGAGGGGGAAGAGCAAGGACCTGGCGCACAGGCTCCCCTGCCCATGGCAATCAGCTGGCTTGCTGTGTTCAGGAGGCAGGGGAGGAAGGGGGACCCTGTGCGCTGTGGGGGGGCTGCCAGCTATGGACAAAGCAGGCAGCCAAACTATGTTATAGCAAAACATTGCACAATTTTAAATGGAGCATGTTCTGTAATTGAGCAGGGATGTAAGATTGAAACAACGTTAAGCAAGAAGATGTTACGTGGGGAGTTACTGTATTATAAATGCTGGAGACGAAGAGGGGTTGAAGGGGAGGCTGACAGCCCACGTAATAACCTCACAATCCTCTTAGCGGTCACAACCACTAGTTAGAGAATCCCTGACATACACATTCTAATTCTGCTTGAGCTATCCCATTCAAAATAGCAGTGTGACAGGAGCATTTTGGGTTAGTTGCCAGAGCATAATCCCATCTGACTCATTGGGCATATACTTGGACAGGACGCCCAAGCTGCTGTAGCCACAAGGCTATTTTTAAAACATGCTAGCTCAAGCAGAGCTAGTGGATATTGGTCTGTCCAAATGAGGAATTACACCTCCCACCTGCTATGCAGACATACCTTAAATGTAGAGAACTCTTCCAGCTACATAGACAGCTACCATTTTATGTTGCTATTTAGCTGCAGAATGTTGGAGTAACTGTGTGTTCTTTCTCATGGAAACTCAGATTTGTTCTCTCTTTGCTAGATATTTTTGTTAATATGAAATAAGAGTGCTCTAGAGTAAAAATACAAAAACACCTCACCCCAAACTAGTAGGAATTTCAAATTTGGTATTAAAAACAAAAAACAAACCACCATCACTCATGCTCCTCTCCATTTCCCTAAAATCAGTTCACTGTCAAAATGCTAAATCTGTGATGATTATGGTCAGCTGGTAAATGATTTTCAAACATATCAGCATCCAGAAGATATATTGAGCCTCTGAATCATTGTTTTATTTTGGGTCATCCAAAATATTAACAATATTAAAAGTTCACTATCCCCATGTTCCCCCTTGTAGTGTTGTGTATGTGTGTGTGGTTTTTTTTTTAATTTATTTATGCTTTTACATAAGGCTACAATGATTTCACAGAAAGTTATTAATAAATGGCATAGTAGAGGCCCGGGAAAACAAGGATGTGTCATAGAAAAAGGGCATGGGGGCACCTTGGGGGGAGGAGTGGGGGCTTGGAGGCTCATGCTACCATGCTAAAAATCCCTGTGTAGATGTTGCAATTCAGGCTAGAACTCAAGGGCTGAAGTCCAGGGAGCAGGGAGTGAGCTTCAGAGCACAAGTTCCAGCCCAATCCACAGCTTAAAACCACTGTCCATACAGATATTTTTTAACATGTCAGCATAAGCCCAGGAGTCTGTCGACCCACGCTTGAAGGCTCACTGCCTGCAGCTGCTGCAGGCTGCAGCATACCTTTAGAGGCTCAGCACAGAATCTCACCCTAGCAGTGTAGATATTTGTTTATACAGGCCTAGGATCAGGCACTTAGGCTACAGTTTTCAGAATTAGGTGGCTACAGGTAGGCCTCTAAATTCTGATTCAGGCACCTAATTAAGTAGCCCAATTTTCAAAACACTGAGCATCCACCCATTCTCATTTTAAGTCAATATCATCATACTCCCAGTGACTTCAATGGGTGCTGAAGTTGGGGTTAATTTTGATGTTAGTGTGTGTATAAATTGGATATCCAAGTTTTTGCTTGTTTGAGAGTATGCAAGCAGAGATTCTAAAATATAGGGAAATCAAATGTGATCACAGAAGTCACCTCTTTCCTGCTCACACAAAGATCAAGTCATAATCAGCAACTGAAATTTTTCAGATATTTGTAGTATGTGAAGTATATTAAAAATATACTCTCCACTGCTTTATGCACTGGCACAAGAACCAACAGTGCAAAGAAGAAAGTAACAAAAATGTCCTTTCTTCCTTCCTCATTTCTTTTTACAATTTTACTTTAAATGGACAATTAAAAAAAACACAACCCTATTTCAAAATAAAGAAAAGAGCAAAATTGTTTATAATGCACTAAAGCATTGGCCTTCCAGGGCTCTTAATTAAAAGCCTAAATATATATACAAGGTCAGAATAATGTAGTACTGAGAGCTTTATTTTTCCTGTAGAAAGAATTGGATGTTTAAGTTCAAGGTCCAAATATTTTAATCTGCAGAACCTTCAATAAGGAACAGGAACAGCCTGTTCTCTCATACATTTTCTATGACCATGAATATATTAGTACATTTCAATAAACTACTGTTTACAAGCAAGCAATAAAATACTCAGAAAACAATGCTAATAACTGTCGAAATATCAGGTTCTGTATTAAATCTCCTATTATTATACCTTACTGTGGAAACACAACAGTTTAAGTGCTGTGTATTAAACACTTTGCAGTGGGCTATAAATTTCAGATGCATCTATGCTATATAGTACTGTGCAAATCATAGTTTGGATGTCAGTTGCATTTGTGAAATGTGTGCTGTAATAGAACAAAAGCAATTCAAGTATGGTTTCCACTATTTTTCAGGACTCAAGGATTATTCAAGTTGAAGGACCAGAAGCTTCTAAAGGAATTTGAATTATAGTATCATTAGCAAGCGTTAAATAGCAAAGCAATCTATAAAACTCCTGTTTTCTAAGCAATACGGATGATGTCATCTTAGTTTCTTTAGTTTTTTGTTTATTGAAGGCCTTTAAAAAATTTCAGCATAAACTAGAATGGCACAGGTGCAGTGCATAAACCCACCTGAAGAATAAATGGTTTTCAGTCACATCTCAACCTTAATTAATTCTATTCAGTATTACATTTGCAGCAAAGTAGACTGTTTCCCTTAGCCCCAAAGCACACCTCACAGGGTTATCTAGGAAGCAAAAATCCAGTAGTAACCAGGAAAGAGGATAGAAGCGGGGGGGCATGTACTTCATTGCACGTTCTGTCCTCTGGAAGTCCCTCTGCAGGCAAATCACAGGTGGAGATCTCCACAAGTTAGTGTCTGTTACAGCTATCCCCCATTCCATTTTGTTTCTTACAGCTGTCCCCATACTCCATTTTGTTTTTGTTCGCCTCCTGTGCCCGCCCCTCCCTGGCTGTTAAGTTGTTTACCAGGGCCACTGCTCTTCTCAAAGGGATGGCCACTTGTGCTGCGTGCTAAGTGGGACCACTGCCCTGTTCAAAGGGTTAGTCCTGTTATCACCTTGTTAAACCTGGGCTTGGTGTAGGGTAGGCAATGTCCAGAGCTGCAAGACCTAACGTGTTTTTAAGATCCTGGGCATGAATCATAGGCCTCATGTGCTTTTGAGTCCTGAGGTGTGAACTCACACCTATTGCACAGGACTCTGCCAAGGCACTTCTCTGTGCTTACCTGAAGTTTTTCCCTGTGCCTCCTCCCCTCTGACAGAGGGAGCCTATCAGGATTACTGGCGGGAGACTGCCTGAGTTTGTCTTTAAAAAAAGACATTTTTGAAACAAACATCGGAAAGGTTCCTGCATTGCTGCCTAGGTCAATCAAAGCCAGGGCTGCAGGGATCCTCTTTCTCCGCTCTTCATTTATTTTTGACGTACCCCCGTTTTTGAAAAAAAACCCACGAAGAACGAATTGCTGCCTGAGAGATCTCTGATTATCAAGACCGTACCGAGCTCTCCTTGTTTCTATCTGATGTTCTTCGCTACTTCTGCCTTGCTGCTATCTTGGGACTGGTAAGAATCCCTCTGTGAAACTTTCTATATTTTATTTTTACTTATTCTTTAGCTGCTGGCTCTGTTTCCCCAGCACATCAGACTCAAGCTAAACCTGGTCTGTGTTCTTAAAAACAAAACCTCTTGCCTTAAAACTCCTGGGCGTTTGGCCGCTAAGAACAAAGTTTGTCCGGCCGCTGTAAGCTCTGCTCCTGTCGGCTTGGGCTCGGGGCTCCTGCTTTCAGCCGTATCCACTGCTGCAGGCCACCATCCCTTGGCTTCCTTGGGAGCGCACACCTGGGCACATACTATCTTGCCTCTGTGACTTCCCATAGCATAAGGTGCATCATAAGTTTGTTTTTTTAATAAGTCATAGTTTTTGCTAAGATGTAGAGCTTGTAAGTTTCACCTGCCTGCTAGAGTTTGCGTTTTGTTGCTCTGGTATAGTTGCTTGTTATAGTTTTGCTTAGAATTGTGATATTTGTTGTTTTTGCCTAGTTCGTTGGTTAAGATAGATTTAAAGTCATTGCCTGGTTGTATTTCTGTACCTGTTGTACTTTGTATAAGCTGCTTGTGATTTTATATAAGTTGATTAGTTAGAGGATAGGTAAGGTTTTTGCTTGTTTGAAATGTCATCGTCTCCGCTGTATCCCGATCTCCTCCTGAACATTTCCCATGTCTGTTTTCCCCCGCTGCTGCCCTCCTCCCTACTGAAAATCACCATCACACTGCATCCCTTTTGTCCTACCAGACCGCAGGGCTTCAAAGTCTCTTCGGCTTGCAGCTGGCCACTTCTCTCTCGTCAGTTGCCACATAATGCATTCACTCCCCTCTCCCTCTCTGTTCTTGACGCCAGCCTTTAGTACATCTTGCAGATTATCTGTATCATAGCCTCCAATAAGTCATTACTTTTCTTTTATATCTTTATATTGTATAATTCACTTTCACCCCATATTGTATCATTGCAACTGTGATTTTACATTTAGCTTGTGGTATATATACCCCATTGTGCGTCTCCACTTTTCTGATATTACTTGTGTATTTGCCTTGATTCCATTGTTGTTACAATTGTGCTATAGAGGCCACTAACCACCTTAATACATCTACTAAAGTTGTTGAACCATTGTTATATATAGCTAACCATTTTATTTTGGCCAATTTTTTTTTTTTTTGCTTTGTACGTAGTTTGCATTCCACACTGTTATCTAGAGTATGTTCCTCATAAAGTTAAGTGCTTATTGGTCTGTACAACTAGTTATCCCATTGTGGAGTCCAACTTACTGTCCCCACTGTTAGAACTCCCTACACTGTTCAATAAGAACCCCCCCCATCATTGTCTATTGTAAACACCCTATACACCCCATCCCATCGTATTTCATTGTTAAGTTCCCACCACTTCCTTTTTCCTTTAATAAAGAAATTAATTGGCACCCCACCTGTGTAGTAATTGCTCCCCAAGATGCCATATACCTGCAGGCAGGGACAGTTAGAAAGAAGTGGATCCCATGAATGGCTGATTTCCTCAGTATGCACCCTGCAGAACTTGTAGATGTTCTAATGGAAATCTGTTTGGTAGTTATTGCTGATACAAGCAGCACACCATGCAGTGCGGGGAAAGGATGCAGGCAGGTCAGGCAGTTGAGTCATGCTGTCTGTTGAGGGGTAGGGAAGAATGGGCAGGAGCCAGCTCCCTATGTGAATGTTTCTGCATGTGCAGAGATGGAGCCCGTTTTCTCTGCAGAATCTAAGGTCTACCTTCAGTTTTTTCAACAAAGCCAAACACCATTCTACATATGTGGAAACAGCAGAAATGCTAAATGACTTTTTCGTTTCAGTTTTCACCAAAAAGTTAGTAGCAGTTGGACATCTAACATGGTGAACACCAGTGAAAATGCGGTAAGATCTGAGGCTAAAATAGGAAAAGAACAAGTTAAAAATGACTTAGACAACTTACATGTCTTCAAGTCACCGAGGCCTGATGAAATACATCCTAGAATACTCAAGGAGCTGACTGAGGAGATACCTGAGCCACTAGCGATTATCTTCAAAAAGTCATGGAAAACAGCAGAAATTCCAGAGGACTGGAAAAGGACAAATATAGTGTTAAATATTAAGAGGGAAATAAGGACAACCTGGGGAGTTACATCTTAACTTCAGTACCCAGGGAAGTTAATGGGGGAAATAATTAAGCAATCAATTTGCAAACACCCAGATAAGAAACAGTCAGCATGAAATTGTCAAGAACAAATCATGTCAAACCAACTTAATAGCTTTCTTTAACAAGGTAACAAGCTTTGTGGTTTGTGGGGGGAAACAGTAGATGTGCTATGTCTTGACATTAGTAAGGCTTTTGATACGGTCTCCCCTGACCTTCTCATAAACAAACTAGGGAAGTACAACCTAGATGGAGCTACTATAAGGTGGGTGTATAACTGGTTGGAACATCATTCCCAGAGAGTAGTCATCAGTGGTTCACAGTCAAGCTGGAAAGGCATATTGAGTAGGGTTTCACAGGGATCGGTTCTAGGTCCGGTTCTATTCAATATCTTCATCAATGATTCAGATAATGCCATAGAGAGTACACTTAACAAGTTTGCAGATGACACCAAACTGTACAGGGCTGCAACTACTTTGGAAGATAGGATTAAAATTCAAAATGATCTGGGCAAACTAGAGAAATGGTCTGAAGTAAATAGGATGAAATTCAATAAGGACAAATGCCAAGTACTCCATTTAGGAAGGAACAATTAATTGCACACATACAAAATAGGAAATGGCTGTCTTTGAAGAAGTACTGCAGAAACGTATTGGGGCCTATAGTGCATCACAAGTTAAATATGAGTCAACAGTGTAATACTGTTATAAAAAAAGTAAAAATTATTCCAGGATGTATTAGCAGATGTGTTGTAAGCAAGACATGAGAAGTAATTCTTCCACTCTACTCCAGACGGATACAGTCACAACTGGAGTACAGTGTCCAGTTCTGGGTGCCACATTTCAGGAAAGATCTGGACAAATTGGAGAAAATCCAGAGAAGAAGAAAAATGATTAAACAGCTGGAAAATGATCTTGGAGGGAAGATTAAACAAACTCAATTTTGTCAGTCTGGAGAAGAGAAGACTGGGGGAGGACATGATAACAGATTTCAAGTGCCTAAAATATTGTTACAAGGAGGAGAGAGAAAAATTGTTTTTGTTAAGCTCTGAGGTCAGGACAAGAAGCAATGGGATTAAATTGTAGCAAGGAAGGTTTAGGTTGGACATTAGGAAAAAATTCCTAACTGTCAAGGTGGTTAAACGCTGGGATAAATTGTGCAAGACAGTTGTGGAATCTCCATCACTGGAGATTTTTAAGAGCAGGTTAGACAAACACCTGTCATGGATGGTCTAGATAATACTTAGTCCTGCCTTGAGTGCAGGGCACTGGACAAGATGACCTCTCAAGATCCCTTCAAGTCCTATGATTCTAGGGGGGAAAACAACATATGGAGAACCTCTTGCTATTTTCCTCTTCCTTTTCCTCTCTGGGTTTTTTCAGTGACATTGACGAATCTGACCTTAGTTTCCTTCTATTTCTGTTGTTGAAAAAAATGTTACTGTGTAAGAAAACATCAAGAAATGTTTTCTCCAGGGATGTGAGATGTAAATTATATCAGTGAGCTCAAGAAAAAGTACCTTTGAATATATTACTGTTAATAACTTCAACACTTCTTCCTGCATGTTGCTGACTCCTTATCATTATTAACGTACCTTTTGAATAGCTAATAAAACATTTTGTGTCAAAATGTTTCTCAGTTCTTTATTTAAAGGACAATGTTCACTGTTTTTACACAGTACACCTTTTTTCATCATTAGATTACTATTCCAAACATACAATCTTATTGTTACAGGAGTATAAATATCTTTATACAAAAGTACCTATCTTGTATCTTTATGATGGGCAAAGCTCTCTAGTGTCATCGATGCAGGAGTTAAATAATCTGGCCAGATGTTTCAAAAGTCTAAATATGGATGTCTAAATATGGATTTAGGAGGCAAACTTTAGGCACTAATTTTTGAAAATTTTAGCCTTTCTTCACAGGACAGAGGAATACAATCATCACTAAACCTTGGGAGCTTCAAGTTGGATAAAACAAATGTTTCAGTGTTTTGTTTTGAATCCAATAGTAAATTCATTAGATGGACCCAGAGCTACTCTGTAATAACTTATGAATACCATGTTAGTTTGATTGTTGTAAGGAAGTTTTCTGTCTGAATACATGGGGTTAATTCCAGAAGATATTGACTGCACATAGGCAGGAAACAGCATGATAGCTGCCGATCATTAAGAGGGAATGCAAGAACCATTTGCTTTGGTAGTCCACCTATGACCCTCTATGGAGCTCACCAATCCAGTTTCTCAAACATTGGTGGGAGGGGAGCCCAGGAAACTGAGATAAACATACCACAAGTACTCCTGTTCTTTCTGAGGGTACAGACTAACATGACTGCTACTCTGAAACTTGAGAAGACAAAGGACTTCTGGCCAGTTAAAAGGCTCTCTCTTTTTAGCAGGGGAAACAGGTGAGGCCCAGAAACTGTGCTCACACACAGAGACCCTGGCTGGAGGTCTCTGTGTGTGAGCACAGGTTCCCGTTACAGGCAGGGTAGAGCCTAGGTAAGAGACATTCATGTAGACCTTTCGGTTGTGTTAAAATCATTTTCTCTTATGCTTTATTGTTTGTTTAATCTTAACAGTACGAACAATAATTTGGTTTGATCTGGTCACTGTATTTACTGTTGGTCTCCTGAAGGGAAGAACAGCAGATGCCAAATCTAGTCAGGAGTATTGGGTAGCCATAGCGGATCCAGTGGGTACTTTTGTCCATGACTCAGTCTAAGAAAACGAAAGAGTAGAATTCCACCCTGAGAGGCACAAGGATACAGGGCCTGACAACCAAGGGTGTGCACTCAGAGAGACCCTCTGTAGCCCTATAACCATGGGAATAGGAAATATTTTGTGAGTTTACACACAATTTCTTTCATAAAAAGGGTGTGACTAGACAGATTCCAGTCCCTAAAATTAGTTCAATCTTCTTTAGTGAAAAGTATTTTCTTTACAACATTCAAGTAGATAAGATATAATTCTAGAATGCAAAGATACTTGATCATAAATTACAACCCCACTTCCTCAGGATTAAATTCTCCACTGTTGTCCCTCATATTTGACAGTACCTCTGTCATCTAAGGAAGACATGTTCGCAGGCAACGCAATTTAACCATGGAGGCTTAATTCTAAGACTCTTTATGAGCTTGTCAATGGTGCTTTCAGTCTGACCCTGAAAACTAGACAGAAAATCCAGCATCTGTCTTTCTCACACATGAACAAAATGCTGTACTCTTCGTAGCATGTTTTCCTACCAGCACACATACCTAACAGCATTCTCAAGAAGTTAGAATGATATATTCGTGTATGAATCAGATCCCAGATCTCATGTAAACTTCACCATTTTAGGCAACAGTAGCAAAGATGACAAGTACTCAAGAAGTCCAGTTCCACTTGCATCCACTGTTTCACCCATTCTTTTAATCTGATTTGTATGGTTTTCTTTCCGGTCAGATATTACGGATCCATATAGGATTCCTGCAAGTTTTGTAGGTATTAGTATGGCTGCAAACCTTGTATTCTGTACCTAACATGGTTGTCACTAATATAATCTCTCAAGAAAATAAGGAAAATGAAATTTAGAGAAGGGTGAAGCAACAAATTGGAATAAAAACCAGGATCCCTGGGTGCACGTTTCACATTTTTACCATTAACTACTGTGAAAAAGCCACATATCCCTTTCTCCTTGCCTCCACAGTGATGATCTCTCATATGTTAGCAGGCACCTTTTTATTTTATTTTTCAGTTTTCAGAATGTAGAGGGATAAACAGTGGTGTCCCTCAGGGCTCTGTATGGGGACATGTGCTGTTAAACATATTCAGAAATAATCTGGAAAAAGGGGTAAACGATGAGGTGGCAAAATTTGCAGATGATACAAAACTAATCAAGATAGTTAAGTCCAAAGCACACTGCAAAGAGTTAGTAAGGCACCTCACAAATTGTGACTGGGCAAAAAAATGGCAGATGAAATTCAGTGTTGATAAATGTGAAGTAATGCACATTGGAAAACATAATCCCAACTATACATATAAAATGATGGGGTCTAAATTAGCCGTTGCCATTCAAGAAAGATCTTGGAGTCATTGTGGACAGTTCTCTGAAAACATCCACTCAATGTGCAGTGGCAGTCAAAAAAAGTGAAGAGAACGTTGAAATTATTAGGAAAGAGATAGATAATATGACAGAAAATATCATATTGCCTCTATATAAATCCATGGTACACCAATATCTTGAATACTGCATGCATATCTGGCCACCCCATCCCAAAATATATATATATATATAGGAATAGGAAAAGGTAGAGAAAAGAGCAACAAAAATGATTAAGGGTATGGTACAGTTTCCATATGAGGAGAGACTAATAAGACTGGGATTTTTCAGCTTGGAAAAGAGACGACTAAGGGGGGGATATGATAGAGATCTATAAAATCATGACTGGTGTGGAGAAAGTAAATAAGGAAGTGTTATATACTCCTTCTCACAACACAAGAACTAGGGGTCATGAAATTAAATGAATAGGCAATAGGTTTAAAACAAACAAAAGGAAGTATTTTTAACACCATGCACATTCAACCTGTGGAACTCTGCCAGAGGATATTGTGAAGGCCAAGACTATAACAGGGTAAAAAGAACTAGATAAATTCATGGAGGGTAGGTTCATCAATGGCTATTAACCCGGATGGGCAGGAATGGTATCCCTAGCCTCTGTTTGCCAGAAGCTGGGAATGGACCACTGGGGATGGATAACTTAATGATTACCTGTTCTGTTCCCGCTGAAGCACCTGGCATTGGCCACTGTCGGGACAGGATAGATGACCATCCAGAGATTTTGGGTTTAAAGGGGTAGGCCAAACTGCAAAAAATCTCCTAACAATCAGAATGCAAGAGAGACAGACGGTCAGAAATGCTTTCTGTCTCTCCCATCATCCAAGGCAAATCTGATTTCCAGAGATATCCACACTCAAGAGAGAATTGCAAAATCTCTCATTTTAGGCCTGATTCAAAACCCATTGAAATCAGTGGAAAGGTTCTCATTGACTTCAGTGGGCTTTGAATCAGGGTTCTCCTGAGCAGTTTGGTCCCTCTAAGACCAGGGCTGGATTAACTCTCCTGTGGTTTCGGGGCTATTATATTTTGTGAGGGCCCTGTATACAAGTCTTTTTCCTGGGAGGGAGTTTGGTGTAGGAGGGGGCTGTGGCAGGGACTGGGGTGCAGGAGGGGTGCAGAGTCTGGGAGGGAGTTTGGGTGCAGGAGGGGGATTTTGATCTGGGGAAGGGGACTGGGGTGGGGTGGGGTGGGGGACAGGTACAAGTTTCTGGCTGGGAGGCGCTTACCACAGGTGGCTCCTGGCTGACGGCGCAGCAGGCCTCAGGCTGCCTGCCTACCTGCCATAGCGCCGTGCTGCTCCCAGAAGTGGCTGGCTGCTAGCATGTCTCTGAGGCCCCTGGGGGTAGGGGGATACCATGTCTCTGTGTCGCGCTCTGTAGCTCCCATCTGGGGGCACAGGCAGTGGGCCGAGCCGCCTTCCCCCACCCCCCACCAGTGGTCGCAGAGACGTGTTAGCAGCCAGCCGCTTCCGGAAGCGGCATGGGGCCATGGCATGGAGGCAGCCTGCTTGAGCTCCCTGTTGCGCCGCAGGACTTCAGCCCCTAAAGCCCCCACCTTAATCTGGCCCTGCCCAAAACCAAATACATTTTGGTTTGCCTCCACCTTTTTAAAAGGCAGGGAACAATAGGAGCAGACACCTATGGTAAATACTCTGCTCAGAGGCAACTAACCCTCCTCCTTACCAATTAACCATTACAGAAATTAACAGTCTGACAAATTGTTTAGTTTATAATTAGAAATATGGCTTTGTATCATTATTGCACTCGCTTCTTCAGAATTTTCTGCACTGCAATACACCTGCAGAAGCATGTGTTGAATAGCATCACGATACAATAGGAACATATTGCAAAAGCATAGGAACATCTATATTATGTGATTTAAAGTTAGCCCCCGCTCTTATAACTTTCCTGAGTCAGTTGGACACTTATATGTAGATGCTTGCTCTTTGTTTTCTCAATTTTTTACTTCCAAACAAATTTCACTATTAAGAGGTTAACAAGAGGCTTAACTTTCTATAATATGCAAAGATATAAAGCAAAATCTTCCAAGTAAGAATTACACTCCGACTTATCAGCTTCCCACTCTTAGTTCCAAATATGCTTTGTTTAGACAGTGTCTATGCACAGTTTTGGTACTGATTTAACTGTCACAGTTCAGGGTGTGATTTTATACTAATACAGTTATACCAGTACAACTCCTAGGATGCGTCTAACTATCCACCGGATCTGCGGGTAGCGATCGATCTATCGGGAATCAATTTATTGCATGTAGTGCAGATGCGATAAATCAATCCCCGATCGCTCTCCTGTTGATTGCTGAACTCCACCAGTGTGAGAGACGGAAACAAAGTCGACAGGGGAGCCACGGCCATCAATCCAGTGCCGTGAGGATGCAAAGTAAGTAATTTTAATTCAATCTAAGATATATCAACTTCAGCTACGCTAATCTCATAGCTGAAGTTGCATGTCTTGGATCGATCCCCGCCTGACCAGTGTAGACGAGGCCCTAGTGTGGATACAGTTATACTGGTATAAAGCTGTCTTTATACCAGTATAGCTTATTCTTCTGTTTATGGGGATAAGCTATACTAGTATAAGCACTTTCTTTCTGGTAGAATTGTGTCCACACTAGGGGTTGTACTTTTTAACCCCAATGGGCCAATATAGTTAAAAGGTATGGTATGAAAACTGTCTGTTGACAGGCTCTTATGCAAGACAAGATTCTAGCTGTCACTGTTGCAGATGTACAGAGGGGAAAGGGGAGTAAGGAGTCGCCTCTCCTTCACATGCTCTGCAAAATGCATAGGCAAAACTGCAGTCCTTGCATTCAAAGGAGTGCAGCAAATGAGACCTAATTACTCCCACTGTGGGGGAAGGGGGGAGAGTGATGGACACAGCACAGCCAAAGTCATCAAAGAAGGTATATGCTCAGGTAGAGTTCTGGTTCACCCTCACCTCTACACCAGTTAGGACAGTTGGGCAGGGATGCAGAACAGTTAGGCTGCACCCTTCAAAGAGGCATAGTGTGTCTGTCTACCCCCCATGCCAGGAAAGGTCCAGGAGGCACTCTGAGCCACATTCAACAGCACGTTACAACTCCTTTTGAATATGGGCTAACCAAGCATTTGAGAGTAGAGCTGGGTATTTTTTCAGTTTGTTGACAGTTCTGTTCTACATATCAATTTGGCTCAAACTAAACACTAAGAAAAATTTCAGTGAAATTGAAAAAAAAAATCTATCTGAGCTTGAACAAAACTTGTCATTTGACCTGAAATGTTTTCTTTCAGGCATTTTTAAAGGGCTAAGTACACAAAATGTCCAAGAGAGAATGAGGAGGAGTACTATTATGAGTAACTGAATTGTCATATTAATGACAATGAATAGTCATTAGGCTAGGGACAGAGTGAACACGACTTTACAGCCTAGTGGCAAAAGTATTAACCTTGAATGTGGAAGACCCAGATCAAGTCCCTGCTCCAATGATTAATTATTTCTACAAAGTGGAACTGCTTCAACAAGAGAGATTGAGAGAGCCATGCATTAGACTACACCATAGTCCAGTGATTTGGATATGCTCATCAGAGATAGGAAAACCTAGTTCAAATCCCTTCTCCATATCAGAAAGAGTGGGAAATTGACTCCTCACCCATTTTGTGATTGACATCCCTCAAAAAATTCACTGAATCTATTTGGTAAATTTGTATAAATTCACAAATAGTTTAAGCTCAACCAAACTGTATTTTATTTGACTAAACTATTTCTCCACAAATTTTCACCTAGCTTTATTCACAAGCAGTACACACTTCTCAACCTTCACACCTGCCACTGTATGATACAAGCAATCAAAGTATGTGACAAATGGCTGAAACACGGAACACCAGGGTTTTGTTGTGTACCCCATAATTGACAGCTTATAATGTTGTTTAACTACAACACTGTTTTTAGGGATGTTTCCACACATAGTGAATCAAATAAACCAGTTTTGTGAAAATAAAAATGGAAAAAACAAATTCTACCCCATGCAGCCATAAAGACCCTACCTCCTGCAATCAGTATGGCTCAGTGCTGCCACGTGGTTACTCCTTTGCTTGTTGCTCTTCCTCTTTGCTCTACTCAACTGCTTGGCTACCACCTTCTCCTTCAATCCCTTCTCTTTGCTTTACTCCTCCCAGAAGCTGTCCTCTCCTCTGCCCTCCCACCGCCCTACTCCCCATTATGCTGGCATCTTACAGCCTTTTATAAGCAGTAGGAAACTTGGATAAACCTACCTTGGGGTCAGCAGGAACAACTGGAGGCAAGAGAATCAGGAGAAGGTAACTGCTCCTCTCCTCTTCTGAGCTTTGGACAGATGGAGACAAATGGTAGTATCAATAGTGCCATGTGGCTGGAAGTAGCCTTCAACATGGACATGAAGAGGGTAGTTGGACCAGAAATGAGGCAGTAACCCCCTTCTCAGGCAGAGGGGAAGCTTCCCTCCACTGGAAAAGGTGGCAGATAGAGATGGATACCCCTCATGTGGCTATGTTGAACACAGACCCCAACAAAACATGGGAACAGCAGAGAGATCCCCTTTGCCTGGTTTGCTTCCAGGGCATGAGTGTGGCCTGTGAGTGATAACATCATTCTCTCTTATTCACTGTCATCTGACCCACTGTTGATTGCAGCCATCCCAAGGCTGCAGTAAATGCAGAGCCTGGCCATGTAAGAATGCAGCAGAGAGAGCCAGAATCCATTCTAGTGCCAGCAGTACCATGAACTATAGTAGTTGAGAGATACATGAGCATGGCCCTGCATTCAATTATTGTCTGTTGAGCAAGCTAGCAACTCAGGGTCTGATGATAGCCTCACAGAAGTCAGTGGGAGTTTTTCCCTTGACTATAAAGAGAGCCCCTAGGTTACAAAAAACACAGAGTGATTCCACAGTTATCTAATTATCCCACTGATTAGTGATGCTGGAAGACACCTCTGCATGGATTCAGGGAGTACTCATATACTAGCAGGAAGGGATGTTTCCCCTCAGCACCTGTAATTAATAATGTGCTTAGAGAGAGGTTCCGCTCCTACAGTCTAGGATATAGTATTTATTTAATTTAATTTAATCTGTAGCTTTGACAGAAAATTTTTCCCCAGCCCTAGTCCAGGAATGTTAAAGTTTTATTTAAGGTGCAGGGGATTTCCTGTGCTGCAGACTGAATTTGCAGATAACATTTGAGTTCAGACACAATCTTCTAAATGTCTCTGGATCATCCATATTAAAAATAGAGCTGAGGTATTTGGTAGATCTCCTGAAGTGAATACCAGTGGTTTTTATAGTCTTAGGGTAAACAACTGACTAAACACAGACCCCAATTGCTGACAGATGGTAGGTAGTAATTGTTCAAGCAAAGCTTGTTCCCTTTTGAACCCTTCACATTTTTGTAGTGAGTGTCCACACTGAAGCACTACAGCGGCACACTGTAGCGTTTGAAGTGTAGACATAGCCTTAGAGTATAAAGTGCAGTGTCTGATTTCCTTGATTGACAGTTCTGAGTATCTGAATAGGTAAAGGACTGTGAAAATTCTTCACTTCATAAGCCTTTTGAAAGTGATTTCTGACATATAAACTTTTGGCAGCAATTTTCAAGGGGGTCATCTAAAATGACTGATAGAGCAGTTAGTGTGACGCAGGCGTAGCACATTTACCAGTCACTGAGCTCTGAATATGACACAGTATGATCCTAATTGCAGCACTGCAAGCTGGGAGAAGAGGAGATACTCATGGAGCTTGACACATAGTTTATCACTATGACAAAAGAAAAAAGAGACTTCAGCTGCTGAAATCAGGACATAGAGCAATACCTCTGAGTGAGCATATTTTATGGGCAAGATACTGGCACTCTCTGACATGACCAAAATTGGGGAAAAAATCCCAACTCATATATTACTCATGGGCACTAATGGTTATGTATCTTATGATCAAATAAACACTATGTTGCAATTTGTCTTCAGCATGGTATACACACTAGAGACAGACCTAAGCTGCAAAAGCTAAAAACTAGATTCTAACCTCCACTACCTCTCAGCCAAAATTCAGCAGTATTCAAATCTAAGTCCATTACGTGTTGCTCTATTATGGAGTGATGACAGCTTAATGACTCCTGAGAGGTTTTGTTCTGGCCCACCTTGCTTTCATATTTCAACTAAGAAAGTTTCTTGGAAAAGGTTGGGTATTTGTGTAAATAGTTTTTCAATGCCAGAAAGGCTATTTGGAAAGGATCATGAAAGTCATCATAGAAATCTCTCTTTCCAGAAGGGGTACTTCTAAAACTGAACTCGTAACATTCCATATGGAAGACAGAGATGCATTCAAAATACCTCTGAATGCAGGTTTTTGCAGCTACCAATGAATGCCCTTGGAATAAACCAGTAGATAGAAGATATTTCAGTTCTGACCTTTTTTCCTTATTTAAAATTATTGTCCAGTGAGATTTCCATAACAATTCTGCAAACACAGGGTACACATTCTGACCTATAATCAGGGTTAAAAAAAGCCACAATCAGTTGGAATAGGATTTTTTTTTTAAATCAAACTACTTTGTTGAAACCTCCTAGACTCATTTTATCTTTTCTTTGGCTTTCAGAAAAGAACAACTGTTCAATTTCCTAGACATATGCATCACTCTGAGAATCACTGGAACTTTAATGCTGGGTAGCTGCAGACCCAATGCTAGCAGCACCTGTACGCAAACAGCACATAGCCCTATCGTTCTCTTTTATCTTGATTCTGTAATAACTTTCTTTCATGACTAACATAAATCTTCCTTGTTTTCAATTTTTCGTTGATATTTTTCACCTGCCCTTGCTTTCTGGACCAAACTTTATGTCACAAGCCAGTTTTGAATAGCTGCTGTGATTACACACCAGGATATCAGACCGTGTTACTGACTTAAAATTGAGGGGCTAATTCTTGTTCATATGGAAAGGGTGGGAGGACATTCCACCTCTGCAGCACTATTCCCCATTTTCTTTTATGGAAACACATCTTGATTTCTAGGGGTTCTGAAGGTAGAAACAAGTGATTGCTGTCATATATGATCCATATTATCTCCTCCCTAGGTACACATTTGTGCAAGAGCCAGCCATCATCTGGTCTGACAGTGGAAGAACATGTACAGTGCTGAGAATATTGTCCACACTCAAGTGATAAGAAAACATATAACAGAAGCAGTGTGGACATTGATGTGGTCTGAATTTGCTAATAGGAAATGCTTCATGCTTGTGTCAACCTGCTAGAGGCTGCCCAGGATTGATCCAAAGCTGCAACACAGCTTGCTAGCATCCACACATTTTATAAGAATCCTCTCCACCCCATTATTTAAGACATTAATGAAAACATTGATAAATCCTCACAGCTTGACAATGAACCATTGAGAAATACTCTGAGTATGGTCTTTCAACCAGTTTTGCATCCACCTTAGAGTAATTTCATCTATACCACATTTCCCTAGTTTGCTTATGGGGAAGCTCACGTGGAACTGTGTCCAAAGTATTACTAAAATCAAGATATATCACATCTACTGCTTCCCCATGTCTATTAGCCAATAGCCTTGACAAAGAAAGAAAATAATTTGGTGTGGCGTGATATGTTCTTGACTAATCCATTCTGGCTGTTTCTTATAACCCTATCATCTTCTGGTTCTTACAAATTGATGATTTAATAATTTGCTCCAGTATCTTTCCAGATATCAAAGTTAGCCTAACTGACAAAGTTAGGCTGGTCTATGATTCCCTGGGTCATCTTGGTTCCTCTCTTTAATGGTAGGTATTATATTTGCCTTTCTCAAGTCCTCTGACACCTCATCTATCCTCCAGGAGTTACTGTCATAAGGTATATTTCCCAAATCTGAACCTTAGTGTCCAAAATTTGGGTACCTGCATGAAACCTCTAAGCTTAA
>NC_133769.1:185383033-185402693 GCF_003597395.2 Chelonoidis abingdonii
GGTCCTCTGGTCAGGTGTTTAGTTCCCTGTTTGTTAAATGCTTTTTACAGGTGAAAGAGACCATACTACTCTAGCTATCTGTTTATGACAGTTACAAAGACGTTGCTAATGGTTTCCAAAATTGTGGTCACCGTATCTTCATTCATTGCCCTATAGATGAAAGTTCTTCAGGCGCTGCCTCGCGCACTTGAATACACTAACTTATCAAATATTCCGTTGAACTTGTTAGTTCAAATATCTTCATAATGATCCTGGAAGATTGTATGAATCTGCACTCTCAGCAAGTTGATAGATGACAATTAAATGGAGGGAGTGGTAGATACCACTGGATGGTAGGGAAGATAACAGAGGGACAGGCAAATTAGAGGATTGGCTAAAAAGAAACCGATGAAGTCAAGCAAGGAAAGTGCAGAGTCCGCACTTGGGATGAAGAATGCCATTCACGTTACCAGACTAGGGACTGAAATGGCTAGGAAGCAGTGTCTGCAGAAAAAGGAACCTAGGGGTTACAGTGGAGGAAAGCCTGGATAGAGTCAAAACAGTGTGCTCTTGTTGCCAAAAGGCAAACGGCAATTTGGCTAATAAAGCAGGATCATTGCCAGCAGAATCGATGGGGACATGATCAATTCCCTATTCGCACACTGGTAGTCTCATCTGGAGTACAGTGTCTCAGTTTTGGCGCCCACACGACAAGAAAGGATGTGGAAAAATTGAAAAAGTGCAGCAGAGGGCAACAAAAATGATAGGGAGGCACAATGAACTTTATGAGGAGAGGCTGGGGAATCAGGGAATTGTTTAGTCGCAGAAGAGAAGAAGATGAGGGGAGATTTGATAGCTGCTTTCAACTACCTGAAAGGGTGTTTCAAAGAGAATGGATCTAGACTGTTCTCAGTGGTACCTGATGACAGAACAAGGAGTAATGGTCTCAAGTTGCAGTGGGGGAGGTTTAGGTTGGATATTAGGAGAAACTTTTTCACTAGGAGGATGGTGAAGCACTGGAATGGGTAACCTAGGGAGGAAGGTGGAATCTCCTTCCTTAGAGGACCAATTCCCAACTAAACCATCCCAACCAGGGCTTGACAAAGCCCTGGTTGGGATGGTTTAGTTGGGAATTGGTCCTGCTCTGAGCAAGGTGTTGGACTAAATGACCTCCTGAGGTCCCTTCCAACCCTGATATTCTATGATTCTATGATTTCCCTATTTTGGCTTGCATTCCTTTCCCATCCCCAACCCATTGTTAGTATTAATAGTGTTGAGTATCTGGTCACTATTAACCATTTTATTGAAAACTGAACCAAAACAGGCATTAAACACCTTAATCTTCTTGATGTCATCAATTAGCTCTTCCCCTCCACTAAGTAGAGGGCCTACACTTTCCTTCTTCTTTCTCCTCCTCTTAATTATATTTCAAAAACCTCTTCTTATTGCCTTTTGAGCTCTTTCTAGGCATAACTCTTTTTGTGTCTTGGGTTATGTCTACACTAGAGAGGTTACAGTGGCACAGCTGTACCAATGCAACTGCACTGCTCTAAAAGCTCGTGTGGCCACTCTATGCCAATGGGAGATGTCCTGTCAACATAATTAATCCACCCGCAATGGTCAGCGGTAGCTATGCCAGCAGAAAAGCTCTCCCACTGACTTAGCACTGTGCTAAGCACACTGACTTAGCACACTACCACTTATGCCAGCAAAACTTATGTTGCTTAGGGGGGTGGAATATTCACACACTGGACTGACATAAATTTTGCCGATGTAAAGTGGTAGTGTAGACATAGCCTTAGTCCTTCTTTGCCCCAGAGAGTTTATAATGAAAGTAGCACATGGAATGGAAGACTGTTGGAAGGCATATATGCATGGGAGTACAAGTTTAACTCTGAATACCCGAGCTTGAGTAATTAATAGCTCAAACTTAATGTTTCTTTTTGTTTTTTACATATAATACAATAATTATCTTCTAATGACATGGACATTGCTAGAGAAAGTAATTGTGTCACTTTTAATGCAGACAGATTTTTTTTTAAGGATAAGATGATTTATTAAGTGGATCTTGTGTTTTAGTGTCATGATACACCTCATCTATCTGAAACATTCTGGAGATGTGAAACATGAAGGTGAGCAAGGATTCAGGTAACCCAAGAGCACTTTTTGTAAGTGACTGAGGATGGAGAATGTAACTGAGATTGAACTAAAACCGTGTTAGTTAAACAGAGGCTCAGTGAGTAGGATTTTACCACATGTATATTTGGAAGGCTCACAAGAAAGAAACTATTTTAGAATTGATTTACTATAAAGACACTATCTCAACATGCTGAGTGATTTCCTTCATTTTCAGCTCACCTAATTTCTCCTTCCATTAATGATGGAAATTTGGTATTCTAAAGAAAGAGGCAAAATGTCTATGAATGCATTATCCTGGACTGACAGACTGTGAAGACAAGGGTACATTTAAATTAGGAGGAATGATGAATATTTAAGGCAGTTATTAGGAAATCCAGGGGTCAGGTTATTTTTAACCCTTTGCATCCAGGTGTTGCCACTTATGTGAACTCACACGCTGTTTAGAGTTCCCTGCCATATCTAGCTAGACTAGAATAGTACAAGGGCTCAGTTTCAATCATAACTCTGGGTTGTTTTGCTTTTTCAAGTTTTAGTCATAACTGTATTGTGGTGTTATGTGTGTGCAATAATACAAACATGTGCAGCTTCAGTTCTGTGAGGTCAATCAGTTCTGGAGAACAAAGAACATTGGTTATGATTATTGCACATATCTAAAAAACCTCCATAAATACCAATCACAAGGTTGATCCTATCAGCACTCCCATGGATATGGATCTGTGATCTCTAAGTGACTATCACAAGCACATGCAGAGGTTTGACAGGATTATGTTGACAGAGAGATCAGCATAAAGATCTTACAAAAGAGAAAGAGAACCACAGCTATGCAAATGCAAACATAACTACAATTACAATACCATAAACCAACAAAACTGAGGCCTATAAGAACAACTATAGTCCTCTCTCCACCTCCTGATCCCTCACACACACACACGCACACACCCCATCAAGCATACTGTTTATAATATTACACTGATATTCAATAAAAAAAAAGATATGAAAATTTCCCATTCTGTTTTACCATTGGGTTTGTTTACATTGGAACTATATTCTGAAAGGTAATCTGTTTGCTGCTGCGCTTTGTGTTAATCTCATGCCTTCTGAGTCCAGAAATGTGGTATAATTAGAAACTGAATGATAGTCTCTTGTGGGATATGGAATTAATAATATAGTTATGTATTAAACCATTTCCCATAATCGCCAGAAGAATTTTTCCAATTTTGTTTCAAAACACAGAGAAGGAAGAAATGTGTAGATCAGACTTTTCCAGATTCTGAGATGAAAGCAACAGAGTTTTGCTGAAAGAGTGATAGAATTAAACATGTACATAAGGATATAGTTTTGTTTTTAAAGAAAACATTTCTAATGCAGATTGCATTAATCCAACTAACCCCTTCATTTCAGACATTTGATAGCTACCCAGACATTTATTCCAAAGCATTTTCAATATTTCAAATTAATAGGAATTTGAACATTGATCTCTATTTTAAAAGGCAAGTGAATAATCAATAGATCTAGCCAATATGTGTAATTCTATTACACATATTGTTTTGTATACTTTAGCCAATAGCATTCACTGGCAATAACAATTTTATCTTTTTACCCCAAAATCCTCTCTTCCCTTTGCACATCTTACCCCAGAAAGAGCTTTCAAAAAGGCCACAAGAGTATGTTAGAGTGAGTAACCTCACACATGTAAGTACTTCTTGTTGCTTTTCACAAACATTCATATCAATAAAACCTCACTCACTCAATGTTTGCAAACACCTGAATGAAAATAAGTAACAAAAACCAGCAAAGTGAATGGACAATATTTACAAGAACATTCACAAATATTCATTTGCTGTATTTGTCCAGTTCCAGTCTTAATGAAATGCATAAAGACCAGTGGTTCTCAACGTATTTATCATTGTGGGCCACATATGCAGCTCTCTATGTGTATGTGGACCACTTCCACACAATATCTATACTACCTGTATGACCATGAGGATGTCACATGGGCCACAACTGTGTGTTGATTGGGTTCTAAGCAGCCTACAGTCCACAGGATGAGAACCACTGATCCAGACTATTCATACCTAATAATCAATGTCATAAGAGCTGGTATGAAAAATTCAAATTTCTAATATATTTTTCATCAAAATGTTCATGAAATATTCCTCTCATTTTTCTACCTTTGCTAAAACTTTTAACATAATCAGTCTTTAGAGACGGATGCAGCAAATGTAAGTAATTAAAAGGTGCTATAAGATAGGGCCAAGATTTTCAAAATTGATTGACGGCATTTAGGGTCCTAAATTTTTATTTAAGCACCTTAATAATTGGTCCAATTTTCAGAAGTGCTGAGCACCTAGAAGTTTCTGTTGAAATCATTGGGAGCTGCATGATATTCAGCCCATCTGAAAATCAAATCAGTTACTAAAAAACATTTAGGAGCCTAAGCTTAGCCACTCAATTTTGAAAATCTTGGCCATAGCTCTTTGGCTTTTTCACTGTTCACAAACATTTATCTTTTAATGCAAATTTGCATCTATCTTTTAATGCAAATTTAATGGCATGAAATTGGGTTGCTGATTGCATGGTATTCTACATAAAAATCCCTTCCCAAATACTTGACTGGATACTGTGGTCTCTTTTGTAAGTTTTTAATAGACTGTGCATATAAAAGCAGATTTCAAATGTCAGGTTGCCATTTTGTAATCATATAAGGAAAAAACAGAAGTTGTAATGCACACAATATTCCGCCACAAAAGGGCAGTCTCCACTAGTGGGTAATGTATTATTTATTGGAAATTCATACATGGAAGTCCCTCATACTCTAGTCATGTTTATGTTCCCATCTTCCTGATCTACTATGTTTCACCGGTATACATGATTATGATTATTAATTATTAGTATTATTTGCATTCAGGTAGCACTTAAAGGGCCCAATCAGGGATCATAGTCTTACTATACTCACATAGAATAAAAAGATAGGTCCCTGCCCACGAGAGATTTTTACAATTAAATACAAATTAACAGAGCTTTTCTTAACCCACTAAAGAGATACAGGCTTGATTCCAGTTTGAGACCAAAATATCTGGTGAATTCTTATTTAGCCAAATTGCTAAACTCTAATTGTGGTCTAATAAGACCATTTGAAAACTCATATTAATGACAGAAACACTGACAGAAGTTCCCTGGCAGACAAAAAAAGATCACGTGAAATTCCTTTATATGAAGTGTTAGACAGTGTTTTCATAATATTAAGTGTGCTGTCTTGTACTTGCTGGTAATGGACATCAAGAACACAAAATCTATTTTCTTGATAATTCTATTATATGGAATTAACACAGAAGGACTAGGGAAACAGGATAGCTTTAGGCACCTCATAAAAATACTAAAGATGAGAAACTTTCCTGTTATGTCCTTTCCTGGGGTCAGTCAGTCGGCTAATTATCAGATCCATTTCCTCACACAACTGGTAAAATTAGATCCAGGATTGGTGGGATTAGTTTGCTGTATTACTGACCAGCTTGCCAGAAAGGAAATAATGTGACACCACATCAAATGATCAATAGCAATTCCTTCTTAGAAATCCAAGCGTCCAATACAGTAAATTTATCCCAGGAGACTTCATCAACCAGATGTTACATTTCTTCAGAAGAAACCACAGATGACAAAGAACAGCCGTTCTTGTACAAAATATTTTAACACCTTAAAAAAAAAACACTATTCATTTATTGGGTTCCTCCTGTGATAATTATATTAAAGAAATAGGCCTTTAAAACATCTGCGTAGTGTACATGCTATGCTAGGAGTATCTTTTGATGATTCAAGGGTTTGCTCTAATTACAACCATGTTCCTTTCTCATACTTTTATAGGCAGGCAAATCTACCATTGACATGCAGCAATAGAATATCAAACTTTTGGCTAGATCCACAGCTGGTGTACATCACAGCAGCAGCATGGACTTCAATATTGTAGTATGAGGGGTATCTGGAGGAATGAGATGAGACCATGTTGTCTAAAAATCCTACCAACTGTAATGAAGCCAGAGCCTTCACACACCAGTGCCTACCTTCCCTAGAGCTGATGACAGGATGCTTTACCCACTGGCACTAGGCATAAGGAGACTAAACAATTACATTGTCTGAGCAGCCCAAGGGGGGGTTGCCAAAATATTGCTCTTTAGGACCCACAAATGGGCTTGCACTGCCTCTGTCAATTTGTGTCAGTTCCTGTTTTCCTCAATCTCTCTATCAAAATGCATCCCTCTGAAATTCAGCTAGTGGGGGAGGGGAATCTTGGCCTCCACCAGACAAATTTGGACTCAGAAATAGTGTCCTGGCCTCCCACAATAAGGGTAATATTTCCATGTCAATGGATAGGCGGGCCTCTCAGAATCTAAACAGCATGGACAAGGAATGAGTGGCCTTTGAATTCCCTGCGGTCATCTGAGGGTTGAGGATTGCTCACCAGGTGTCCATTGGCTGTGGGAAATGGAGGAATCACATCAACAAGAATATGTGATTCCTCAGAGGTCTGATGATTCAGTTGGTTCCACCCTCTTCTTCCTGATTGCTGTCTTCTTCAGCAGACTCCATGGCAGTTCTCAAGCATGGCCTCTTGTTGGGGTTATTGTGGCGCTAGCCTATCCTGGTGTAAAATAAGTTTTTTTTTCTCTGACAATTTAGCTCCTCCCTACACACCACATCTTCACAGTTTCTCTAGGATGGTGCAGGGATGTTCCCAGGCCCTAATTATTTGTAGTTTCATTCACAAAATGTGAGTCTGAATGCAGTTTAAGCTGAACAAGAGAAGCTTTATGAAACCACTTGGACTGCTCATCTATGTGGCTGAGTTGATTCCAGCCTAACTCCTCACATTTCTTGTTCCACTGGTGTCCCATCAACAGCTGTCCCTTCAGGGAGCACTGGCCCCCTAACTCCAGTTCCACTGATCATGGTACAGTTTTGTGCACCTTCCCAACTTTCTTTGTGGTATGCATGGCCTCACCTTGTCCCCAGAGCAAAGTATGTTTCCCTGGCCCAAACAGCGTCCTGCAATTCCTGGTGCTTCAACTCCTCCTGGATGTGCTGGCATGTGAAGCAATAAATCAGATCCTTCCGGTCCTGCAGCTGGTGAACATTTTCCAGTCCAGCTTCCCTCTTATTCTTCCTAGGTGGTCCACTAGCAAAAGCTCTGTTGGGGTTTTTAGCTCCCTCTCAGACATGGTGACAGAGGAACCCCCAGTGGTCCAGTGCACAGCAGTCCAATATACTTTCAGTAACAAAGGCAGATGGACATTCCAGTCTCATTGCTGTTGCTCTACAAAGAGAGAGAGAGAGCTGCACCTCCAGATCTAGTATGCCATCATTTTGGAGGTGCAATGCAGTTACTTATGCCTTCTGGAACCCACAATAAGTGGCAAGAACACTGTAGCCTCAAAGTTTGCCCCTGGTCACAGTGAGTTCTACTGGGATCATGCAAAGAAGCCATCCACCATGGCTTCAGAAACTGTAGTCACTTCCTGAACGGGCAAGGTAAATGCTTCTGGACCCTTGGACAATTAATCCACTGAAATTAGGATAAAGTGATTTCTCCTCTGAGTCATTGGCAGGGGCCCTAGCATGCCAATGGCTACTCACTCCATTGGTGTCCCAATGACACATCAGTGGCCTGGACCTTCCAGTGGAGCCTTTCTGTACCACACACATCACACCTCCAGCACCAGCATTCCATGTTTGTCCAACACCTGACCCAATAGAATGTCTGCTGAGTCCAGCATAGAGTGTTTGCAGGACTACTTTTGTCTCAAAGTCCCACACATGTTAATGCAGCCAGAGCACTCACACACCAGCCTCTGCCACCCCAAAGCACTAGCATAGTCATCAGTAAATGTGAGTAAACAGAATGTATTTACTTCTCATTAGGGGAATATGGAATTCAAGTTAAGTTATGTTACTTTTACCCATTTTTTTTTACCACTGCATCACTGCTGTGGAGCAAGTGACAGGCAGCCCAACTCACCAACCAAACGCTCTGCTTCAACGCCTGTTCCCCCAGCATACGTTTAAACCAAACCCATCTGCAACTTAGATAGTGGGTGAAGAGAAATACATTACAATTTAATTGACTGAGAGCTAAACTGATTTACACCAGCTGAGGATATTTGACCTATTAATAAATAAAATGGAACTGGCTGATAGATTAATATTTGTATATTTATGTACTGTATTAAAGATATTGTTTACATTTTATACTGAAAGGACTAAGTAATTAACAACATTTTCATTGTTTTCAGTCTAGTATTTCCTCTAACCATAATAATTTTCTGTGTATAGCATAATTTGTCTAATGAAATACACAGAAATGGCCAATAATAATGACACACATATTTTAATACATATAGCAGAGAAAACATTAAAAGTCTTAGTACTTACTTTTCGTGAGCCAAACTAACTGAAAATAACACAGATTTTAGCCTATTCTTCAGATTTAGGCCAACTCTTCATTAATTCTTCAGACTGAAGTCATATGGTCATCTTATATGGCACCACATGGATCCAAGCATTCATCTTCACATAATTCCCTTTTCCTACAGATCTATGAATCTATAGGAAAGAAAGCCCTAGGATTAAGCTGTCTCAGAAAATGAATTGTCTTCCATCTTTAGAAATTAGTTTTCTTTCCAAGTCCAAGATTAAGGTCTTAGCGCAGAATACAGAGGATTCAGTAGTTTGCACTGCCACTCTCTGAGCTATTTTGGTGCTATAGATAAAATTTTAATTGCCATGAATTGGCACATTTGTCTTAATCAAAACACACAGTCAAAAACACCACACCAAACCAACAAAAACAAAGAGAGAGAGTTTTCCTACTGACATTGCTTTTACAAGTTAATGTGGATATATTTACAAAGTGATACTCACAATGAAATTAAAAGTAGAAAAAAGTAAATCAGATATTAAGCTTCATGTTTGTATGTCTTAAAAAGCCATTGGCAAAATATTCACTTGCAAGAGTTCGCCTTCTGAACACCATTGGAACTCATCATGTGTTAGAGGTTTTCAATTAAGTATTTCTCTTTGAAAGCAGAGTTTCTCAAATTACATTTCAGCACTGGGAACTGAACTAGACAAAACATGGTAGTATATTGGAGGTAGGATTGGATATTTTGTCCCCAATCTTTGACTATGGTGAGCCCACTTAGTACCAGTGGTGCACAGGAGCCTTGAAGCCAGCATAGCTGGCCATGAAAGGATCACCCCAGTTGTGTAGGGTTGATGTAATTACTCCTATGCTACTCTTCTTGGTGCAACAGAGTATAAGAGGAAGGCCAGGGAGGAGAATAGGGAAGTTCACGTGTTTCCTGCCAAACCCCACTCACTCTCTGGCTGCAATAACAGTCTTTTGGGGCCATTTCAGCAGGTGTAACTGATTACAGCTGTTCTGGTTACCCTAACTTATACTGGAGGACCAGACAAGCACATAATCAATTCAAAAGTCAGTTAATACAAAGGTGACCTGCCTCCTGAGTTGTGCTGTGTGGTCTATGGCTGCATGGAAGGACTGGGCCCTTTTAGTCTTATCTCTAATATTTGTCAGTGTTTTATTTATTTTATGCCAATAATCTTTATATTTCTAACTTTCCTTTTTCATTCTTTGTTCTTTTTGATTTAAATTTGGCTTCTTTCTCTTCTCGGACTTATAACATGTTTCTTTCTGACTGAGTTTCTGAATGGCTGCAAGGCACATACATGTCTAATATCAAGCACTGGTGAAGTTCAGAGCAGACAACTGAGAGCTAAATCAATGAACAGTGCTAGAATGCAGCCTTTGCTCACATGAGCCTCAAGGCCACTATTCACTCATTTCTGAGCTTAGACGATTCCTCTTATTGCGGTACTACCAGCTCTTTTCTTTTCAAAACAGCATATTGAGTATAGCTCTACCTAAATCCAAGTTGCTAAACAGATACCAAAACAAATTACAAAGGTCTCTCACTCTTTGGGGTCTTCCCAGTGGGAGATGATCGATGCAGATAGATTTTTTTCAGAAAGTATATATTGAGAGTAATATGGTAAGTTTATCATTACATTTCAAGGCATTTTACATAGGATTTCCTTAAGAGACCAGCAACAGAACAAATGATGTCCATGAAAAGGGAATGTAAGAGAATTTTTATTTGGAATTTATCTTGAAAAAAATTCTACTGAGACAGATAAAGAAAGTATCAGAGGGGTAGCCGTGTTAGTCTGGATCTGTAAAAGCAGCAGAGAATCCTGTGGCACCTTATAGACTAACAGACGTTTTGGAGCGTGAGCTTTCGTGGGTGAAGACCTGCGTCTGACGAAGTGGGGATTCACCCATGAAAGCTCATGCTCCAAAACGTCTGTTAGTCTATAAGGTGCCACAGGATTCTCTGCTGCTTTTACAGATAAAGAAAGAAATCCTTACCCAGTGTGCAAACAGTGGTTTGAGATATATAAACAGTAGGGGTGAAATCTTGGCTCTACTGGGGTCAGTGACAAAACTCCCATTGACTTCAGAAGGATCAGGTTTCAGCCTACATACACTAAACATTTCTTGCATTACATATACAAGATGTGTGAACATTTTAGTGTTTTGAGTTTTTTTCATTCTTTTTATGTTTGTAAGTGTTTTTATTCTACATCTCAGGGATGACTGAATGATTCATGGTGCTGGGGAAATAGGACTGCAACAGAGAGAAAGAGACAGGAAAGGGGTAAGGGCTGTCTGCCTGCCTGCCAAATGACTTAGCAGAATATTAAAGATAGGGGTATTTCCTCTTTCCAGAGCTGACAGAGGCCTCACTTCCATTTACTGCCTGCTGGAAGTATATGATAGCATTCCTTGTTTCTAAAACTAAACTGGCTCTTTATTTAGGCAACTATTTACAGAGATGTTGTAATTGCAGTTAGCTTTCCAGACATGTGCACACAGACTAAGTTCCTACATGGCACAGGGAATGTGATATATGCCATCATGTGCCAGCAATGTCCCTCTGCCATGTACATTGGCCAAAACGGACAGTATCTACGTAAAAGAATAAATGGACACAAATCAGACGTCAAGAATTATAACATTCAAAAACCCATCAGAGAACACTTCAATCTCCCTGGTCACTCGATTACAGACCTAAAAGTCACAATATTACAACAAAAAAGCTTCAAAAACAGACTCCAAAGAGAGACTGCTGAATTGAAATTAATTTGCAAAATTGACACCACTAAATTAGGCTTAAATAAAGACTGGGAGTGGATGGGTCATTACACAAAGTAAAACTATTTCCCCATGTTTATTCCCCCCACCCTCTCACTGTTCCTCACACCTTGTCAACTGATGCAAATGGACCATTTTGTTCACCACTACAGAAATTTTTTTTTCTCCCCTGCTGGTAATAGCTCACCTTAACTGATCACTCTCGTTAGAGTGTGTATGGTAACACTCATTGTTTCATGTTCTCTCTCTCTCTCTCTCTCTCTCTCTATATATATATATAGCAACTGGATAGCGTAGTGGTTAAGCGCGCCGCCCTTTGATACGGGAGACCGCCCTTTGATACGAGAGACCGGGGTTCAAATCCTGGTTAGTACCCAACTTTCCAGTAGGGGTCCTTGGGCAAAAGACCCCCTAACGCTTCAGGACCTGAGCACAGCAATCTCCCAGATCAGAAACCAGTCACCATCACAGTAGAAGACTCAGCAGCGGGTCAAGACATGAAAGAGCTGGACCAGACATGATCCACATATTGGCTAAAAGAACTAACAGCAGTGCATGAACGGCCTAGCAGCACAGATGAACCAGCTGCAGCAGCAGGCTCCACCCAAATCGGCTACAAGGAAGACGTGCTCGATCATGAAAGAACCCTGCAATAGGGGACAGAACCAGCAATAACCTGCCTCCCACAACATGGAAAAGTCCTATTCAGGGCATCATAGCTGCCAAGCTACAGGGACCACAATGAGCAATGCTCAGAATGAGCATTGGGGAACATAGCAGAGGCTCAAACACCAGTTTGCTCATAGTAGAGCAGTCGCCAGGTCTAGACAGACCAATCTTGACACGCCTGGATTGACTACAGAGAAGCCTACGACTCAATGCCGCACACGTGATCTGGTGAAATGTCTGGCACTATACAAAGTCAACAGGACACATTAGGACCTTCCTCAAGAACTCAATGGGACTATATGGAAGACAAACTGAAGTCGCAACCAAGCGCTTGCACAGTGGCAATCAAGGTGCGCATATACCACGGTTAGCACTGTCCCCGCTGCTCTTTCCTCATAGGCTTAACCCCTCCGATACATCACAAGGACCGGATACGGGTACAGTTCAGGAGTGGAACTTTAACCATCAGCTCACCTCCTCTACATGGATGACACAAGCTGTATTGCTTAAGAATGCGAAGACATCGACTCGCTAATCCACCTGACCGCGATCTAACCAGTGAGGATATCGGATGCATTTGGACTGGAAGAAGTGTTGGGAGATGGTACGTGAAGAGAGGAGGTAACAAGACGATGGGGTCGGAACTACCAGCAGGCCACATAGAGGAGACATACAGCCAGCTACATACCTTGGCGTCCAAGTCACATGGAACCATGATGAGGAGGCAAGTTAAGACAGCCAACATCCACGTTCATCCATAAGGATAAGACAGGTCCGAACGAGCCAGCTCAGTGGGAAGAAAAACTCACGCAATCACGGTGATAACCGCCTCCCGATCAATACCCTCTGCTCTGTATATGAGTGAGGCCTAAGGGAGGACGATGGGCTTGGCCGATGTGAAAACCCGTTAAGCTTCCTCACAATTAGCATGAGGTTTCACCCAGTCCACACCCACAGAGACGGTATACCCAGCCGGAAAAAGGTTGGGCGGGGCTTGGTGAGCATCAATGCCACTGTCCTGGATGAAACCCGGTGAACATCCAGGAGTACTCAGTAAGAATGCCGCCAAAGATGAGCTGCTTGAGGAGGATGCCTGAGCGCAAGCAGCAGACTGTATGGAGGAAGACCCAAGCAGAAGAAGTGCCATGGCCAGGACAAGACCCTGCAATGGGATGACCATCGACAACTAGCTGAGGTGGCTGACATTTGGGATCCTACCAGGGCTGAAAGGGCTGGACTAAAAGACAGCACGAGGCCACTGAATCATAAGCGCAACAGAACAGGCCTGCAGCCCCAATCCTACATTGAAGCAGGGGGGCTACCGACACTAGACGAGGACCCAAGGCAGACTTGCAGAGAGGCTCAGAGACAGTCCACCATAGTGGAAGATGAAGTGCAGGCAGGAACAGCATTACACTGAACGGCACAACCAAGGCTGGCATGTGTACAGGAACATCAACCACGTATGGGCTAACCTCCCACAGACCAGATGGGAGATTCCACAGAAGGTTGTGGCGAATATAGGCAGGCTAGATTCTGTGGATTCCAGATCCAGACAGACAGGCAGGTACTGGCCAATCAAACCAGACATCGTGGATAAAGACAAGGAACCAGAAGACAGCCAGTGTGATACGATATAGCCAGTGCAAGTACGCAACATCGGAAGAGGAATATGAGAACTGGAGAGTACCAGGGCCTGAAAGAGAAACTAGAGAGGATTGGAAGTGAAGCCAAAGTGGTCCCAGTGGTGGTAGGAGCACCGGGGCTGTGACTCCTAAGCTGGGTGAGTGGCTCCAAGCACAGAGCCCAGGAACACCAATCAAGAGCTGTCTGTCCATGAAGAGTCAGTGCTAGGAAAGCTAAGATACTGGCGCCAGAACCTCAAACTCCCAGGCCTCTGGTAGAGGACCCGAAGGTTGAGGAAGACACATACCACCCATAGGAGGTGAAGGGAATTTTTTTGTATTTTTTCTTCCTATGTATTTTCTACTGCATGCATCCAATGAAGGGAGCTGTAGCCCACAAAAACTTATGCTCAAATAAATGTGCCACAAGTACCCTGGTCTTTTCTAAGACTACTCAACTCACTTTCAAGTAAATGGTAATCATCAATGGTTAACAATTTTAGTCACTGTATTTTGATGTCAAAGACACGAAACCAACAAAAACCACCAAAGACAGTTCACAACTTTTCTCAGCTTCTGAAAGCTCTTCAGCACAGGTCTGAAGACACAGTAGGCCTACTGCTTCAACGGATATTTAGGTTTTCTGTGTTGCTGGGGACTCTTCAGTCTTCAGGGCTGGTGGACTGGTAATTTCATGAGTATTAAATTCAAAGTTAAATATTTTATAATTAAGTAATGGAAAAATAGACAAAATAAAACTGATGAAACAAAACAAGTTTTTTAAAAATAGCCAAAATTTTATTCCAAATTTTCAACCAGCCCAATGGTCAAGTACGTCTTCCAACGGGCATGACAATAGCACGGTACAACTCACCCTCTAGTGCTATTCCAAAAATAAGACGACTGAATGTCAAAGAATAGATTCCTTTTAGTTCATCTAATACAGGCCTGCTCAGAACTGGGATCTGAAATACCACATGCTCAAATTAAGATAAACATATTCATGCATAGTAGACATGTTTGAACACCGTTTTGGATGAGTTTACCTAATTACCTCTGAGTACAATCACCTAACAGCGCTGGAACAATTCAGGGTTGAAATCTTTGGTAAAAAATCGGATGTAGGTAATAGTCTTCCACATAGAGGGTTGAACCAAAATAAACATTGAATACTACAGACTAGAGTACTAGCTGTTGACAGTTCCTTTAGTTCAAGAGCTGGGCAGAGATTTTTATGCACTTTGGATCAGAAGGTCAACACTGGCAGCAAGAATCCACGCGCGCAATTAATTACTGGTGACAATAGATAATCACCTCAAAGTGCAAATTTTAGTCAAAAGGCCACCAGAAACAAGAAATCAGTTACCAATAGACCAATGGTTCTCAAACTGAAGCTGTTGGCAGGACCCCAAATGTCACAAATCCATTAATGGGGTGCCAGAGTTTGAAGGCCTGAGCCGCAGCTGCCCAGGGTGTTAAGCTGGGGGCTTCAGCTTTTGAAATGGTGGGCTCAGTTACAGGCTCCCTGTCGGGGCTGAAGCCCTTGGGCTTGGGCTTTGCCCCACCTCCCGACCTGGGCCAGTGGAGTGCGGGACAGCACACGGCTTTGGTCCCCATCCTGAGGGGTCGATAGTAAGTGTGCTTGTTGAAGGGGGTCGCAGTGCATGGAAGTGTTAGAAGCCCTGCATAGGATATATCTGTGATGTTAAATATCATTATATTATCTCAACGCTGTAATTTGCAATCAAGTGTAATTTGACCAAAAAATTACAGCCATGTACAAGGGAAGACATTGGGTTTAGGTTCCCACTGGGAGCGGCCTAAGGCTACCCTGCAATAAGACTTCTGTAGGTAAGTAGGATATTCCCGGTGTCTCCCTTGTCTCTCATGCAGAATATAGATGATGCATCACGTTAAAGCCTTACCTTTCTGCCTTTGACTGTTTACTAACCATGCCATTTCCTATACTTTATATTTCCTATTTTTGGTAAGTAGGAAAATTTGTAACAATCATAAGGAATGTTATACTATCTGCAAGCAGCACTCCCAGATTATAAGTTCAGAGGGTTAGGCTGTGGTTAGTCTTGGATCTGTAAAAGCAAGCAAGAGAGTGCCTGAGGAACCTAAGACTAACAGACGTTTTTGAGCATGAGCTTTCACTGGGTGAATACCACCTTCGTCAGAATGCAGATGTATAATGGCGAGTGTGTCATTGCAATGTGGTTCATCTTGTGTTCCATTGCATCAGTCTTGATATCTAGATAAATTACAAAATAAAATTGTTGGGAAAAACAAAGGAAGAAAATAAGCTTCAGAAGTACTTTTCGCTTTCACCACACTAGTTTGAGCTGGGTGGATATTTTTACTCCATTGTTATCCTTTGATACATTTCTTATAAACTCAATGAGAATATAATCTTATCTTCTCGATTTGTGGAATTCACTCTTCTCATGGAGTCTAACAAGCACAATCTGAATGTAGAAATTAATTCTTCCTGTAGTACCTTTCTTTTTACTTTTTTCACGTTATCCAATTAAAGATTCTCGACATGTCTTTTGAAGAAGCTCATTAAAGAGATAAATGAGATATTCTTCTATAAATCTGTTATTTTATGTTATAATTAAGCATATTATATGAGAAGCTTGCTATTTGATGACTAAGTGTGTATTATTTGTAGAGCTTCTGTATATGTTTGCCTCCATATTATTAATTGCATTATAAAGACAGCAAAAGTGATTATTTCTTCTTAATATGTCCCTCCTCTGGAGCACTACTAAATCATATTTCTGGAGAAGCCATATTCTTCTTGCATGTGTTTCCTGCATAGCTTCCCTTGTTTGTTCAAACTATTAGTTCCTCGGATTCTTCCAGAAATCCAATTCAAACCTAATTTCTGGGCCAGGTTTCCCCTGTAGGATCAATATTTGTGTCTCTTTTGGCACGTTTTGATGTGCTATGTGAATATACCCTTCATAAGGGCATGGAATCGACAAACAAACTTTTGGATTATCAGTTCAGCGGTGAAGTTCTAGTGATATATAACATCTGCCTTGCCTGCTGCTTGCTATTCATATCCATCACGCAACTTTCTGTCTCATTATCAACTAACTTTTCAGAAAGAATGAGTTTCCACCTGGCATCTCGCTTATATAGCATATGAAGACCAGATTTTTACTCTATCATGGTGAGTAAGAATTTTGTAAACTTGACTAACTGATTGAAGTAGCTCAAACCAGTTCACAAAGCACCTTTAGCATAGTTTTATTTCGATATGCACAAATCAGACAAGGCAGGAATGGTCTGTAATAGGTAGGCAAATATTTCTTCTGTCCTTTTATGGCACATGCTGATTACCAAGATAAGAGAACAGGATTACAGTTTGCCATAGTGCCTTTTCTGTCAAACAACAGCGAAACATTACCCTATTATAGAAATAAAATGGCCAGAATCCTTAGCTGGTGGAAATGCCCCCCTAACTCAGGGCCAATTTACCACTTATAGTTCTACTAAGTATGTTTATACAAACAAATCTTAAAATTAATTATAAGCAAGTACAAATTTAAGTAATAATGTGCTGCTACCATGTCTCAAATACTGTTGAAAACCATACTGCATGTTTCTCCCTTAATGCAGAAAAATGATTCTGACTGCTGATAACAAAATTTTAAAAACAATATTTTGGTATCCAATGAAAGGAAACTGACTGATAAGCTGTAAAAAAATTTAACACTGTACACTGTTAAATTGTGATCTACACATCAAATGCCGTGCTGCCAAAGATCCTTTTTTATTTTCAGTTCATAACAGGGCTCTCAACGCTAGATCCCATAAGCAACGGTTGCAAATACGCTTTAGAGAGATGAAAAGCCTTTCCCCTTAGGGAATGGCCACTAGAGGACTGCAATTTGCCATGAAATCATTAAAAGAAACAAAAATACAAAGTGAAAACCATGCACAACACAGCAGGCATTTTCTACACAGACAACAACGTAGCTTTAATTCCTGTTTAGCGCCTTAAGTAGTTCAAGTAAGGGATTTTGTAGTTTCGGCATTTCAGCTGCACTCCAAATTTTCTAAAGAATGTTCTATTACATTATTGTATAAGGAAATTGTTCCATGTATCTGTCTCTAAAGCAACTATTAAATTAGATACTGTGGAATCAATAGACACAATCAAAGATGGCCAAGCTATAACTGAGATGGTTAATGATCTTACTGGCATAAGCAATTTTATTTACATGCTGCTTTTTTACGTTAACTTCTGCAGCCACTTCACGACCTTACGTTTCCCCTCTTTGTACCTTTTTCCACTAGAGCAGGTGAACTAACAAAATTAATGCAAAATTTACTTAATTAATTCAGAAATAGCAGAAATATTGTAGATCTCCGCCTGCATCTGGATTGTACCCACAAATATTCTGAATACGCCAATATTTGTGACCAAAATTGCATCTGGCATAATTAGATAAATTTGCAACATATAAATCTTGAGTTTTTTAATGCATGTATACGAAACACAGTCACAGAAAAGCTGCAGCAAGTTTAGTGGCATGCATTGTATCCCTTTAACTTTCAGCTGAATACTTAAAAACAAACTGAAAATTTGGTTTGAAAGGAAAGTGGTGTATATGTATATTCCGAAAATACTGCTTGAAATTACAAATGGCTAGATGGGTATGATTTCATCTTAGGAAGCTTGTAAAAAAAGATAAACTGAAAATTTCTCATAAAAATGAAGTCTTGACAGTAAAATAAAATATTTTCTAAAAAGAAATCAACCTTTTTCCAAACGCAGATTTGGAACCAAAATACTTTTTTCCTGAAATCACAAACATTGAGACATCAAAGCTTGAATCACAAAAGTAACAACAAACTCAATAAATGAAACATTGATTTTTAATGTCCCATGAAAAAATTTGTATTTGACCAGCGTTTAGGCCTTCACCTTTGAAAAACGTAATATTTTAAGCTATTTTCATCCATCACTTTCTACATTTCAAGTCCTATTGCAGAAAGGTGAAAAGGGCAAGATTCATTCTGAATAATTCTCAATCCCTTTAGTGCATTTGTCTTACCCAGTTGACAGTTATAGAAATTGTGAGGGCATAATCCAGATGCTGGGCATCTAGGCTGAGAGCCGAAACATCATTTTGATATTTCTCAATTAATATAATCAATTTGCACTATTTTGTTTGTCACTAACTCTAGTGAAAAGGTACAAAAAGTAAGTGTGAGTGGCTTAGTATTCATAATATCACTATGGTTACCTGAGAGATGGAAACAACAAATATCAACCAATGGCATTTAGACATTCTGCTAGCAGTAATATGAACGTGTTTAACAATTATTTTTTAAATATGGGTATTAAGGTTTCCTTCCATAACAGAAGCCAAGAAAACCATGCACTATAAAAGTGGGAGGGGGGGCGAACTACAGAGTTAACGCTATGATGCAATATTAACTTAAGTTTGCTAGAAAAAATAAACCAGTCACATAAGTTTTAAAAAAACTAAGATATGCAAAACAATCTCTCAAGGACTGAAGACCCCCTACATCGGTATATCTCGAAAATTCACAAAACGACAATTTTCAACATGGGCAATTTAATAAAGACTAACAAATTCTAACATTTTGACATCTTAAAGCACTACAACTGGCCTCAGAGCATCATAACATATTACGAGGAACTATTTTTGCTCCAATTCAAAGCAAAACACTTGAAACATATGCTTACTTTGAGCAATGTCAGAAGTGGCCATCAGGCATTCCATATAGCACTTAAAGCATGAGAGTCTTATAAGCAAGCCAGGAAAATCTGTGGTCCAGATGAAATTCTGTAAAACAGTGGCATAAACTTGGCTAATAGATCCTGCTCAAAGAGTAGAATATCAATGTTTGCGCAAACTGGAGGGACGTTTTGGAGTCATGCATCGATCTGTTATTCAATATTTCATTTAATGACTTGGATAACAAATTGGAGAGTATGCTTATAAATCTGTGAATGACACCAAGCAGGCGAGGG